>NC_135876.1:665741-743241 GCF_031162955.1 Sander vitreus | reverse complement strand
GACCAGGGCCAGTCAGGTATAGAGTCTCAGGGAGACCTGGGACAGACAGGTGTAGAGTCTCAGGTAAGTGTGTTGAGCTCAGTTCATATTTTTGGAGGTGTGTGTCTGTCAGGGTGAGCAGATGATCTTCACCAGTGACTCACTCATTTACATTATGATCAGCTAATTTAACAAGTGTAAAAAAGTATTGTATTTCTTTTATATGGGGACACTTTTTAAAAATAAGTCATTATGTTTTAAGGTATTTTTGTGGCTTGATTGTAAACAACTTAAAAATAAATACATGAATTTAAAGAAGAATATTTTGGTCAATATAGTCATCTTTTTTATTGAATCAAGAGAAACACTGAAAAGAAGGATAATGGTACAGTCTCCATGCTACACTAATGATAGTTTTAAGGCTTTCCTCTGTGAACACGTCCTCTACCAGTAGAATTGGCTGTATTATTTGTGTCCCCTTCAAAAATTGCTCTTCCGAAATGTTATGTTTATTGTCCCTCCCTACTGTTCGATCAGATTTACGCCCATGCTGGCATCGGCCTGCGCCTCCACCCCTTCGTCCGTCTTTTTGCAACAACAGATTTAACACTATTATGTTAGCATGTAACACCAAAATAAATACCAGAAAGATCGACCATATTCACATGAAAAAAAAGTATCAGACTACCTTTCATAAATGATTTGCCTGATATTTTTTTCAACCACTTATTGGTGGAAGTGAAGGACACCAAATCACTCACAACACATCACTGGATATTAGGAATTTTCTTTATCAGGTTCACTCTTCATTCTTATTTGCATACTACATGTTTCAGTGTTCCTAAGTTTTAAAAATTACTGTTGCAAACCACAGTTTTTATGATTTGCCATATTTTATGGAAGTAAATGTCCTTTAAGTGTGTCTGACTAGTTTGACTGTGTGTCAGAGGCTACTGGGTTATTTTAATGCAGTTCTGTACTTATAGGAAGGTGTTATCATGGTGTGGTGGTCTGTCAAAGACTACTCTTTACCGGAGAAAGATCACCTGTGGTTGAAACAATTGTGGTACTATGAATGCACCTAAAGTACAAGACAGGTTTGCCACCTTTTCTAGTATGCCAGTTTCAGCTCCTTGTGGTTACACATTTTCACTTTGTTTGCTTGTGTGTTTAGTATGTTCCTGACAAAAATGTGCATGACAATTTTCCAAAACTGTTTAAAATATTTCTTTTACCTCAGTGACTATGTTTGAATAAGGCTAAGATTTTCTTCATATGTGGACAAATGAGTGTAAACTGTTGATGTTTTAGTTACTCTTTATATGTTACCTCTTATGTATGTGTAAAATACAAACTTTTCCAATTGAATTTAAGAGTACATGTGTAAAGGTTTATACGGGACGGAGGTGAAAAAAGTTAGTCTGGAGCCCTGTTTAAGAAGTTTTATGTCATTAAATGATTTTTACACCATGAACTTGAATTATGTTTGTTTGTCATTTCAGGCTCCAAGCAACCATAGCATCAGCATGACCAGAGATAGAACATTTAGTGTTAGATGGTGTACCTTGGGGAATCCACAGATCAACTCTTAAAAGGAGTATGCTGTAAGTTGAAGAACATGTTAAAATATAAAGAAGGTAATCTGTCTCATCTCTAGGGCTGGGTATCGACAGCCACATTGCTTCGATACTGACAAGTATTGAAAAGCGCCTGGTCATTCGGTATCAAATTTGATGCATAAGGAGTAAATCTCATCAGTGTCAGTGAGGCAATATGCATGCAGCATGCTTGTACCTAGAGCTAATAATGCTGCTGATTGGCTGGCTAAGGTTAATTTAACATCATAGATGTGCACCAGGAAAAAGACTACAGTATAATACTCCCAGAAACGAGGCTCACTAGGTGACCAGCCTGTGTTAGTGAATGTAGAATAACAGGTGTGCAACGGATCACAAAGTGCACAGACAAGTGTCATGAAGAAATTCATTTCTGTAGCGATGGATTGATTTAATTTCCAAAATTCTACAAATATTTACAACTGTGACTAAATTCAGACCATCATCTCTGGGGTCATTGAATTGTTTTCATGTGGTGGTGAGCCGATTAGATCCTTTTTAACTTACCTGGCATGAAAATATGCTTATGGAAGTACATTATTTCAAATTTTTCTACGTAACTGAAGTGCATCATGTGCAACAGCCAATTTGGGAGTTGTTCAATTAGAACCTTCTCATTTGGTGGTACAGTCTGAAATACCCAATGTTCTTGCTATTTTAGGACGCTAATGAAGACAGTGTGTTGCAGGACCTTGCTGTACAAAGGATTAAAATCTACAACATCAAGACTACTACGCCAGAGGGTCCTGATGACATCGGTATCGTAGTAGAGGGCGTGAAAGTTCTGACTGCTCTGGGTAACTTTCCAAGGGCTTGCTCCATGGTGCATATGCTGCATATGCAGGCAAGATGCAGGCAAGATACATATGCCAAGCATATTCAGCTTGCATGGTGCAGGCTGAGTATGCTTGGCATATGCAGTGAATCTTGTCTATCCCAAGGAGCTCAGGTACACACTTGAAGTCTTCCAGAAACTCCTCCTTGAGCTGGATTGTTCAAAGCTGTCCCCAAAAGTGAACAGCCTCAAGAATAAGCTACTAGCTTAAGAAAAGGGACCCTTGCAGAATGACAGGGAACAATTAAGTCACTGTCAAAACTGTCACATGGGTATCCACTCACTGTGGAGGGACTGCAAACTGTTACTGAAGGAGACCTTTGGAATTTCTGATGGGTTCAGTCTTTAGTATTTGGACTTGGAATTTAAAGATTACTTTTCATAAAAGTGACCAAATTAAACATAGACACCATAAAGATTGTTCACGCTGCCCTGATTGTTCTTAACTTGTTTCCACTTGATGAAAGTTTGGGCATTTTCTTTTTCAACTGTTAACTGAAAAATAGTGATTTTCAGTGCAACATGTGGTTGTTCAGAAATATCAAACCAACCATACTCATTTTACGGGAGTGGCATTGTGTTTTTGAATTTATATTGCCACAGGCAGCAGTTATTGTACCTTGTGATTCCTCTGTGTACACCAGGGATGCAAATATGACATGTTTTAATTGAGGAATTTGAACAAATGGGATTGTTTAAGTGAGTCCTATTTTAGCAAAAAGTAAAGAAGGCTAATGGAATTACATGACCTTATCCCATACTACATGTGATATTAATCAATTACTTTTAGCCGTTTGAAAAACATAATGGCCCTGACGATTTCAATTGGTACATAAATGAAAATGTAAGAAACATTTGCAGACTGAAAACATTGTCTTAATTTAAATACACTAACAGGACTAAACCTTAAATCACATCACAAATCACTGTGGACAATTAAGCCAATGATGTAGCAGAATTACACCATTCAAAACACCATTAAATGATTAAACATTTATTAACAAGAATCCCAAATGCCATTATATTGTGTCCCTATTGTACACATAAATGGTTTCTGCCTTTGTTTTCTTATAGCCTCTCTCTGTATTTTATTGTATTTTGGCATTTTGCACTAAACAACTTAGATAAACATGTTTAGAAAAAAAAATAGACAAATAAATGTTTACCTGCTGTTCTGATTATGCATGATGATTTGTTTACCCAATTTAAGTTACCTGTGGCACCAAGAAGGCATGATATTGAGTATATTATACATAGAAAAATGATGGCAACAAAGTGACATTCAATATAATTGAATAGATTGAAAGTAATGTGAAACAAATTAAAACTTCAATGTAAACAATTCATTTAGGTACGGATAAATAAGAAACGTAGTGTAAATGTGTTGAATTAGGCAACAATGTGCTAAAATAGTTCATATAATTTTATGTTAGTGAATACAACATTTTTATCCAGATATTTAGTCAATCTAAAGCAATTTCTCCTAGATATTAAGTAAATCTAAATTACTTTTGCTCAGATACTTATTAAACATAAATCAGTGTTCCTTGTGAAACTGATTTGGATTTACTAAAAAATATTTGGCTATATAACTTATGTTGCATGCTATTACTAAATCCAACATATTTTAAGTGTTGCTTTTATGAACATGTACTCATTTTTTTGTTTAAATGTAGTTAATTTATTCAATACTTTTTAATCAAAGTTGTAGAACTTAAAATCTATTCAATTATATTACGTGTCACTTTGTTGCCATACATTTAAGTAACCATTGGTCACATTTTTTACGATTTTATATTTTATATATATATATATATATATATATATAGAGCCTTGATATATCTCAGACATCAAGGCTGACTTCAAACAACCGAAGACAATTTATATTAAAATGCCTGCAAGCAATATACAGTACAGCTGATATCCAAAGGCCAATACCGACACAAAATGCTAAGATAAAAAAGGTATGATATTATAGCATGAATTTTTATAATAAGCATGGAAAAGCCTATAGAAGGCCTACACAATGGGACAGGCATGGTTTCAATTGTATAAGTCATTTATAAAATACATTAAAGCTGAATTATAAACATAAAGCATAAATATGGTGGTGTGTTCCTGGCAGCATATTACTAGTAAGTCCAATATCCTCCTCTTATTTCCAGCGTGGTCTCCATTAAATACTGAGGAATACATCTAGGGTTGGGTACCGAAACCCAGTTCCACTATGGAACCGGTTCCTACGCAACCGGTAGGAATCGGACCAGATTAGAATGCAAATTTCGGTTCCTCATTTTGGTTCCACTTAATGTGTCGACTAGGGTTGGGCGGTATCCAAATTTTGATACCGTCAAACCTCCTCCCTATTTTACAGCGGTATACGGTATTACCGTGACCAATTTAAAATCATGACGTAAGGCTCAGACAGCGTCACCAAACTCTTGGCTTGTGCACCGTTCAGAAACTGAATACCAAACACTAATACTGAAACAATAACATAACTTCCAAAAAACTACTTTCTCCTCCACACTGTCACGTGATGACAACCACACAATTACATAAATTATATTTTGTGGAGTGCAAGCGGGGCAGACGTGTGCTGGGGGGGCAGCAGCGCGTCGACAAACTGTTGCCGCTTGGCGAGGAAAATCCTGTCTGCCTCCACAGCCAGCGCCTGATAGTCTCTGGAGGAAGAGAGGGGGGAGCAGGCCAGTGCGGTGCGCACGGGTGCTGGAAGCTGCCGCAGGAAAATGTGGGCGAAGAGGAATGAGGGATCCACCGCGCCCAGCACAGCCAGCATCCTCTCCGTTAACTCAGACGGCTTGCTGTCGCCAAGGCCGTTCAGGGACAGCAGGCGGTCTGCTTTCTCCAGCTCCCACAGTTCAAAGAGGTCCAATAGGAATGTCTTGAGTGCGTCATACTTGCCGTTAGTCGGAGGAGCCTCTAACAGCGCCATAGCCCTGGCTGTCGTCAAGACATCTAAGGCCGATACCACGTGGAAATACTTTGCAACGTCCCGTGTTATTCCTCTCAGCTGGAACTGGGCCTCGACGTGCTGAAACCACAGCCGTGGGTTGTGCTGCCAAAAGTCTGGTAACTTGATGGTGGCCGCGTACATAGCAGCGACATTAGCCGCGCTGCTACTAGCGGCCGCTGCAGCAACAGCTGTTTCACCACCGTCGTCGTTTGACATAATTCAGCCTTTAACCCGGAACTTGTATATCATAAAACCTCTCCCTTAAAAGGTACAGTACCTTGGTGAATGTCTCAGTCTTACTTGTGGGTCACCACAATTTAATATTTAATCCTTGTCTCCTATATAAGTGCATTGCATTTTTTTTATGACTGTATTGAAACTGATACCGTTGCTATTTTTAGACCCCGTGGTATTACCGCCCAACCCTGTTGACTGAAATATTTTCCATCTGTCGCTCCAAAACGGACATAAAAATATCACACTCTCTCTGTAGTCTACTGTTAGCTAGCTACCATGAATGTAGGCTACTTTTAAAATGCCATATTTTCCCTCTGGGCTCACCAAAACACACGTAAAAGCCTTTCTTTGATGTCATTTTACAGTTTTTCAAGAATCTGTTTAGTAATCGGAATCAGTTATATAAAAAAAAAATAAATAAATAAAAGTAGTACTGGTTCGGCATCGGAATCGTAAAAATCCAAACGATACCCAACCCTAAATATATCTGGCGCTTAGGTTGCTAGATGTTCCAATTTGTTTAGCAGATGGTTGAACATTATCTTTATCTCACTTGGTGCTGGGCAGATCGTGTATAGGAAGTTTAGCAGAGCTTTTTTTTGTTGTTGCTGGAACCAGCTAAATGCTACTGCTGAAAACAGGGTTGACGAGAGCGGAGTTTGCGGGCCAGAAAAACAAAACAATGAGCTAAAAGGCTGAGAGGTTCTGTAGCTGAGGGGAAGTGTAATTATGCATGGCTTTGTAATTTCGAGCAACCCCTTTTGCATTACACAAAGTTATTTGATCCATTGTTGAGACCAAAAAGATATTGATTAGTGCAGCTTTAAGGGCATCCTGAAAATCCATATTCACTGCAAGCTTTTAAAGACTTATATTGATCCTGTTCCATTTCAGGTTTTGTCTTAACTTCCCGATTGCTGATGATCACAAGCAGCAGATGTCAGCCTACACAATGCGACACATTCCCACTAGTTAAAAGACAAAATATGGGATTAAGAGCACTTCCCTGTTGCTGAAATGCAAAAGGTTGATAGCCATGGTTAGGGCGAAACCTCCAATATAGTGGAATAGGAGAACAGTGACCAGCTGATATCTGAACCTTAAATGAGCAATGTTGACCAGATGTAGCCGCAAAGAACCAGAGACTTAAGCGCATTTCAGACAAGTGATTATTGTGTTGGAAACAAAGCTGTTTATCGTCTCACGCTGAACAATGGTCCCAAGTGGAGAGAGGCCCAAGGTAAGCCATTCAGAAACCGAGTGAATTAATGTGGCAGAAACAAGCAAAACAGGGCCAAAGACTGGTTGGTAACCATTAAAAAACAATATACAGTACATTTGCATACAATACTGGCCTCTTTCAGCTCTTTGGATTATCATCTAGACCACAGGTATTTTAGCCTAATCAGCCTCTGACATGAGTCCACACACACACACACACACACACACACAGCACCAGGTGTAGAGGTGTGTGTTCATGTGCGTCTGTCAACTCAACAGTCAGACTTTGACGGTACATGATGACTCCTCTTAAACCCATGACCCACCCCTGATCAGTTCTAACTGGCTAGACATGAGGCACAACAGCACCTGGAGTCACCTGATAACACCCAACATCATGACCTCACACACATTGGAATTGAACCAATATTTTTACTGGATGATTAAATCCATGTGGAGTGGCAGATGGGTGGGGTTTCCCTGTCCAGCACAGGACTAATAACATCAGGCTGTCAATCAGCTGTGACTAAGCAAACTGAATTTCAAATATTTGCAGAGAAACAGGCACAACCTATTTGCAACCTTTGTAGTGGCGCTGTAATGGCGACAGGCAGCAACAGAGTGCAGAGTGACAGTGTTGTCTTTTAACATTTAACCTGGTTTTAGCGTCCTTACTAACCTGGATTTTTAACTGATCTGCATGCAACGGTCATAACAATTACTCACCTTAGTTTGATGTGATGTTTTATCCTTTTTACGCTCTTATGCAAACTTTTGTGCATACTCTGCGAACAAAAAGAGTCCCCCCAATATACACGCGAGGTTCTCCTGTTCCTGCGTAACTCTGATGCGGGAATCGTGGACTCCCAGGCGGCTCTTCCACCAGAGATCATCCGGTCGGCAGCCCCCGCAGAGAACCAGAGTTGGGCACCCAGGACAGGAGTGAGGAAAAGGGGGAGACGCGGCGGCGTACGGCAAAGATTGAAGCAACAAGGCCATCGTCGGATACCTCTTCCTTCAATTATCCTCGCAAATGTCCAGTCCCTTCGAAATAAAGTGGACGAGCTTCAGGCAAAAGTAAAGTTCCTTTCAGAATACAGATCCGCCCGTCTCCTCGCCTTGACAGAGACGTGGCTCAAAGATCAGGATCCACTCTCTGATTTTGAGTTGGACTGTTTTGGGGAACCTGTCCGTCTTGACAGAGACTCCACAGTGATGGGAAAATCACTTGGTGGAGGCTTATGTCTTTATATAAACAAGAAATGGTGCAATACTGTGATTGTCAGAGAAAAACTGTGTACTCCTGATATAGAACTTTTGTCTTTATCTCTACGCACCTTTTATCTGCCCAGGGAATTCCCACAGATATTTGTAACACTTGTTTATATTCACCCGAAGGCTAATGCCGACCCAGCGACTCGGGCTATGGTGAAGTGTGTGCAGCGGCTTCAGGGGATTTCACCTGAAGCACCAAACTTCGTCATGGTATCAATATGTCACCTGTACAACATGACAGACCAAAAGGCTGGACCTCTGTTATGGATCCGTCAAAGGTGCTTATAAATCCTACAACAGAGCTCCACTTGGCATGTCCAATCACAACTCTGTTTATTTGGTTCCGTCCTACACACCGGTACTGAAGAGAAACAAGCCGGAACGAAAGTTGGTTCCGGTTTGGTCAGAGGACTCAATCCAGTGTCTACAGGAATGCTACTGCTGTACTGATTGGGATCTATTTAAAAATGAATGTAAGGATATTGATGAGCTTACAGAGACTGTCTCCGCATACGTCACCTTCTGTGAGGAGTTAGTCATTCCTAGAAAACTCATTTCCATATATCCAAATAATAAGCCTTGGGTCTCCAAATCAGTTAAAAGCATAATTAATCAACGAAATATTAGCTTCAACCAAGGTAACATGACTCAATATAGAGTATTTCAAAAACAAGCTAAAACGGAACTTAAGCTTGCAAAACTTAACTATAAAGACAAAGTTGAGAACATGCTGAGCACAGGCAACTCACATCCTGCATGGGAGGGCCTGAGAGACATGATGGGGATGCAGTCTGAGAAGTGTCCGATTTCCCTCAATGGCATGTCAGACCATGCCCTCTCAAATGAACTGAACACTTTCTATAATCGTTTTAATACTTATGATTTTTGTGAGGAGTTGTCAGTCGCCCCTGGGCAGAGCAATGTCCAGGTTGACAGAAACAAGGTCCTGGCACTCTTCAGAGGTGTTAAGGAAAGGAAAAGTCCTGGCCCTGACGGCATTGGAGGCTGTATATTAAAGAACTGTGCTGAACACCTGGCAGACATTTTTTGTTTTATTTTCAAAATGTCATTACATCTCCACACCGTTCCTAACCTTTGGAAAGACTCAATTATTGTACCGGTGCCTAAAAATAAGGCTCCAGAGTCTTTAAATGACTTTAGGCCTGTGGCACTCACGTCCCTTATTATGAAGACATTAGAGAAGCTCGTGAAAGACGAACTTTTGAACTCTTTACAGGATCTACTAGACCCGCTTCAATTCACCTACAGACCAAAACGGGGAGTGGAAGATGCAGCATGTACTCTTTTTAACTTGATCTATACCCATCTTGAGGATGCAAAGAGCTTTGTGCGGCTGCTTTTTATTGATTTTTCTTCAGCCTTTAATTGCATTCAACCCCATATTTTGGCAGGTATCTTAAAGAATACTTTTAATATTGATCCTAGTCTTATCTGTTGGCTGATGAACTTTTTAACTGACAGGTCTCAACGCGTGAGAGTGAATAGCATCTTATGCAATGTTCTCTTTTCCTCCACCGGTTCCCCCCAGGGCTGCGTCCTCTCCGCGATCTTATTTATTTTATATACAAATGCATGCCAAAGCCAGCACACCAGGCATCATATCATTAAGTTCGCTGACGACTCGGTAATAGTGTCGCTGCTGACGCACAACGACCCTGAGTATAGCGCTACCTTAAATGATTTTACAGAGTGGTGCAAGTCGTCTTTTATGAACATTAACGTGGCAAAAACTAAAGAAATGCTGATCGACTTTAGGAAGAATCCCCCCACCCTCTCTCCCACCCTTATTAATGATCAAGCTATCGAAGTAGTGAAGCAATACAAATACCTCGGTATTATAATAGACGACAAACTCACCTTCGAGCCTCAAGGTGATGCGGTCTGTAAAAAATCACACCAGCGCATGTTTTTTTATCGTAAACTTCGCAATTTTAATGTCAATAAGACCTTTATGAGGAGGTTTTATTGTTGTTTTATTGAAACTATTCTCTCTTTCTTTTGCCTTTGTGAGCTGGTTTGGGTCCCTCACTCTTAAAAACACAAACAGGCTGCAATACATAACTAAAGCGTGTGGCAAAATTTCCCACAACTCTCTGACTGACTTAAAATCGCTATATGAGACAAAGACCTTAAAGAAGGCCCAGTCAGTCCTGGCTGATATAAGCCCCCCCCCTGAAGAAGGCCCAGTCAGTCCTGGCTGATATAAGCCCCCCCCTGAACAGCTACTTCATGTTGTTGCCGTCTGGCCGCAGATTCTGTCTGCCTAAATGCAGGACAAACAGACACAGAAACTCTTGTTCCTGCTGCTATAGGCTTTGTTAATAACTCAATGTGAGACGTGGACTTCTGTGTAGTATGTATCTATTTATGTCCTCTATTGATAGTGTCTGTTGTTTGTATGGCTTCTGTGTTTATGTTGCATTCTATTGCTGCGCAACGAATTGCCCCTCGGGGATAATAAAGACTCCTTGACTTGACCAACCTATTTGCAACCTTTGATTCAGTCCGGCTGTCGCAGTGAGGATCCTGTTTCAGCATGAGTCATGTCCATCTCGTTCTGAGAGCACCGAGCTTCGTCACGACCCAACTATGAATCCTTCACATAGGAACAACACACCTCAGTGTTGGACTGATGGGTAACTGTGGACAATTCTTATATTGTAAGTAGGCCTGTAACAATTGTAACATATTGGTCTAATCGCAATTATTTTACGTATACACCGTTTGGGTTTAACCACAATTAATTGCCAACATTAGCCTAGGTCCTAAGGGGTAGGACTGTTGATGGCAATTGCCGATTTGGTATTGATATACCGAATTGAAATTATACAAGTGATTACTGGTGTTTTTTATTGATGAGGATAAATGTTCTATTGTCAATTTTATGTTCATTTAAGGAAAAATTACAATGTGTTATAATAAAGAGGCGTGGTTTACTTCATAGGCTGTGTACTTGTGTTGTTACATTATCTGGGTCACATAACCGTGATATGATCAAAAGATATATCCAGGGATTCATTCAAAAGTTTAAATTTTATCTTAAAAAGTAATCATATATTATTATTTTTTATTTGACTGAAAGAGACAATTACATTAATCACTATTATTTCTGAGACAATTAGTTGTACAGCAAAATTTGGAATTGTTACAGCTCGGGTTCTAAGAATGTACAATAGACACAGGGCACACATATGATCCTAATTTATATAAGGAACAATGTGGGTGGGTTTGGTGATGTAGAGTCTTCAGTAGCTCAGGGGGCTGAGGAATAAATTACAGTTTGGGCAAAGGAACCTGTAACAAACTTGCCAGTTGAGAGACCCGAGGACAATTCCACGTCTTATTTTTGTGGTTTTGGTCATTATTTCATATTGTTAAGATAGCATCGTACTCACTTACTGGCACACAGTGATTATTGAAGGCAGCCCAAATGAGCATATAAACGTTAGACTGTAGTAGGGTACAGTTTACAGAGATGTTAGTGCATAAATCAAAACGGAAACTGTAAAAGTAGTGGGGACAAAATATGAATTGCCAGTTGAAATGACACCCTTGCTGTGATCTTGGAACCTTGCTAAACAAAAATTGCAGTTTGGCCAGATTATCTAAACCCGTGGTTCCCAACCTGGGGGTCGGGACCCCGCCAGGTGGTCACAAGACGATTGAAGGGATATGAAAAGCCTGTTACACAAAACTGTTTTCTGAAAAGAAAGTTTACAAACTGTTATGAATATGTTAGGTTCCATTCTGCACAGCCTCTGAACAAAGCTTCTCTTATCCGTTTTAATTTGTATCATAAATTGAAACACTGTTTTCGATCCTGAAGATTTATCTGCGTGAACCAACCTTCAACCAATCCTGCTGTCCTATGGAGTCTTATCTTTCTACTCCAACATCATGCAAGGGAATGGAGCGATTGTTAGAAAATGTATACATCCCATTCAACCTTTAGAAAAAAATGTTTTTACTTGTTTTTATTCAGTGAAAGTTCTCTAAGAGGAAGCCTGTCTTTCCAATAACGCCCTAATCACATTCACACAGTTACACACAGTGGCGCTGGCAGGATTCTATTTTGTAATAAGAACAGCCCGCTGAAGCGGTTTACTGAGCCAGAAATCAGCTGTTCTTATATTATTTAATGTGAATGAGATTGTGCTGCTAGCATACTTTTCTCAATCATAATGACCAGATGATGAAAATATTTTACTGAAGCGTTTTGTAAAAGAGAGAGGGGGAGGCGCTCAGACCAGACAGCTGTCAGCGAGCCTGTACAGAGATATGAACAACAGGATTCCTCTGTGTGCCATGTCAACATCATATCTCGAATTTGATCAAAGACGGGACAAGCCTCATAACCCCAATCTTCACGTCCATGTTAACACACATGATTCAAACATGCTATAGCTCCGTCCGTGGGTTTAGCATTCAGCAACCCAGCCTGTTCTCATGAACCATTTGTTCAAAAAGCTACGAAAGGTTATGCACTGTAATTCCTAAGCATTCCACTTTTTGCTGTATTCACAGTAAAGGCCACTGTATAAAAACGCAGCTGGCCGCGAAGGGAGGAGGTCGGGGGTGATGGGTGGGCATGAACTCACAGGACTTTCAAGCCAGAGAGCAGAGTTCACTTCCCAGGGAAAACTAAAGACTTTCACCCAGGAAATGTGTGTTCCTTAGGACCATTTTAAACCAAACCACCATCTTTTTCCTAATCTTAACTAGTCGTTTTGGTGCCTAATCTTAACTTTCGTCGTGGCAAAACGCTCGTATTTTGTGGACTAGATTTAACCGTAATGTCGGCCAAAACGACCGGCAGCTCGCGGTGCTTTGTGCCCGGCTTAAAGATGAACTGAAAGAATAAACGTTGATAACGTGTTGGTTATGACAAATAAAAATAAATTGCACTAAAAATGTTAATTAAAAACAAAAAATCAATATAGCTTTTTTTTAAGCAACACAAAAATTACGTTTGTTAGTATTAGAACGCTGACAATGTCGATGACGTCACTGGCATGGTAGGACCTGCGAAGGTATATAGGCTACAGTGCAGCATATTAAATACACATGAAAATCAGTCATTTTAATGGCATGGGTTACGCATTTGAGCCTGTGAGGGACAGGCCTGTAGTGTCTGACTACCACCACATGGAGGACGATCCGTTTCAGGCTCCACCTTCGGATCGTTTGGGGGGGGGGAGTGACTGGTGTGTATGTGGGCTCTGCCGGAGCATGGATACTGCAACTGAATCCATCTGTTGCAGAGAGGTCAACCTGGACCATTTACTGAGGGCTGTAGCCTACTGTCATGCACTCTCATTTATTGTATCCAAGCACATTATGCATTTTAGGAAATAGAGACTGCTTATATATAGTGTGCATTTAGAGAAAATAGAAAAAGGTCCTGTGCGTTTTAGAAAATCGAGGCAGATAAATGGAAAATGTGACTGGACGAATTCATCCAATGGGATCGCTTGTTAAGTTAGCTGCACGCAAAATGTTAAAACCAAAATAGTTTGAAAAAAATAAATAAATAAGTTAGCTGCACGTAGGAGAGTCACCCCAGGTTGACCATAGATGCACGGAGGACTCACGAGTTTTGCCGTTAACTTTAGGCTAGTGCAGAGTTGGCAGATTTTTTCCTTGTGGTCGTCGATGGATATTGCACAAATGGATACTGCACATATACCTCTTATTATGGAAATAGCAGCTTTTTCTGCGAGTTGAACTCCCTCTGCATCAACAATGTGCCCTGAGACATCAGCTAGCTTCAGGGTGAGTAGAAAGGGACATTGGATTCTGTTACAGACCCGCTGTGGTTTAGTTAGCAGCTAGTAACATTATTATTGATCTGTGATATCATCGGCGTCATGGTTTATTTATACAGTCTATGGTCGGAGCGCTAGCTTGTGGAGTTTGACATTAGTGCTTCCACCGTGTTTAGCTGCTAGCCCTTTCCCTAGGTTGGATCGTTTGGTATCTAGCTTGGTTTTGTGACTCAATTTCAATGAATGCCCAGTGTGTCAGTCTCAGTTTTGTTCAACGCTATGAAGCCTATACCTCAGGCTTTATTTGTGCGTGTAAGTGAATATGTACGTGTGTTGTGTATATCACAATAACGTTCCATCCAGCCCTTTGCCTAGTAGATTGCTAGCATGCTGGATAACAGCTAAACCTCTCTGTCCTCTGCCTGATGTGAGCGTTTCAGCGCCCTGTCTCTGCGGCAGATAGCATCGGTGGTGTTGGTACTTGCCGTTGGTCTATCGGTCTGCCCTGTACTGTAGCCTGAAAAATCGATCATTGACGAAATGGCCTCAGGTTTCAGTCTGTTGGACTTAACCCTCACCAGTGACCCTGTTGAATCGAAAGTACAGCTCTCTAAATAGTCGGTCACTAAAAAATGGTCGCTACAGTCTCGAAATCCAGGGGCTGTTGGAGGGCTGGCCAGTTTTAAAGCAGCTAGCCATGAGTTGAGGACTGGTTTCCTTGTCAAAGGCAGCCTGTGGAAATGTATCATAACCCCAGCTGTCTTAGCCCTATACAAGTCATTACTGCAGCCAGGGGCAATGCAGTATGACCCCCCCCTAGACCTGTTGGTTTCCGTTTCCTCAGCCATGTCCGTTAGCCTCAGACTCTTTACATTCTATGGCTGCTGATCATGCCAGTGACGTAGCCGATTATGAATTCCAACATGGCGGCACCCGTGTAACAACAACACTTTCAATGTACCATTTTATCCCTTTTAACAAATTCAGCCATTTTAATCATTGTACCAATGAGAATAAATAAAATGCATCAGTTATATCACCTTTACTCAAATTCCAGTTCAGTTCATCTTTAAAGTCACCTATTTTTGGGTAACTGATCCACCAACTACCGCCGATACAATGAAGGTCTGTAGCTGGCGCCACAAAGCTCTCTTTCAGCTTAAACAGCTAGCAACTGCCGCTCGGTGTAATGAAGCTCGTAACTTCGTAGGATATACCGTTTGGTGTGCATACATTGTCGTACAATATCATACGGACCCGTTCATGAGAATACGCTGAGCAACCAGTTTATCTACGGATCCAGTCATAAAAATGAACAATCTGATTAATAGTGGATGGGTTGTCGGTGAAATAACATAGAAATAATGAGAAAAGTATTACTGTGAACAGAGCAGAGAGCAGAACAGAGCTGCTGTCGGCTGCGGCTCCTGTGCGCACTTACACATTGTTATCATTACATGCTCTGCAAGTCTCACAGAAAAAAAAAAATGTACGCACTGTTGGTACAGGATTACGGCTGGCGGTGCTGCTGGTTACACACATTCGCACCTGGAAGCTGGCCAGTACAACCACAGTCTGATCTGCTGGCCACTGAGCGGTCGGGGTTAAAGGCCTTGTGAACTGAGCCCTGCTTCGTGTCACGTTGTTCTGCGAGCTCTCCACTGCATTCAGAATGAACTCACAGAGGGCAAGCCAGTAGATGTTAGGATATGAACTACAGCTGGGCAATACAGTATATCAATATTATATTGATATATACTAGAGCTGTCAGCATTAACGCGTTAATCGCGATGCGATTAAGGGCCGACGCAATGCTTTTTTTTTTTAATCGCATGCCGGCATTTATTTTACACTTCACTGGGCTTGGCGTGGTGCCAACAGGCTACTATTTTGACCCTTTGCAGCACCATTACTTATCATCAAGCTGCCACTTCCTCGTAACACATCCTGCTGCTGCAGGCTGCAGGCATGATGGAGAAACACAGCAGCAATGAAATCCTGAATGGAGCTTTTTATTTTTCAAAACTCCCGGACGGCTCGTAGACAAGGCGAAAGCCATATGCACATTGAGTAAAGCCAAATTAAAATATCACGAAGCACGTCAAGCTGGAGCTACCACCTACGGAGCTAAGCATAGTAGTACAGTTAACATGACGCTAGACCACCGGCCCTCGGGGGGCGGGAGAGAGATGAATGTTTGGAAATAAGAGGTTGCTGTGGCCCGCCGTACAGGTTAGTTTGACCAGCGGGCAGCAGTGGTGGCCAGAGCGGGCAGCAGTGGTGGCTGGAGCGGGTGATCACGGGGGGACATCCTCAGCGGTGAAACGCGAACGGGGGCTGGAGTATAACCTAGCTAGGTGGAAAGCTAATGCTAGCCGGCCACCTGTTCCATCAATCCTGCTTGCAAGTGTCCGATCATTAGACAAAAACTGGACTACATCCAACTTCTACGGAACTCCCAACGCGAGTTCAGAGACTGCTGTGTTTTTGTTGTTGTGGAAACAACGGTGTAGCGGACTAATGCAGATTAGACATTCTTATAATATGTCAAAAAAAAGTTAGATTTTATTTCCATCATTTACACTTTCAAAATAACAGAAAACAAAAAATGGCGTCTGCAAAAGTTTGGGCACCCTGCAGAGTTAATACCTTGTACTGCCCCCTTTGGCAAGTATCACAGCTTGTAAACGCTTTTTGTAGCCAGCCAAGAGTCTCAGTTCTTGTTTGAGGCATCTTCGCCCATTCTTCCTTACAAAAGTCTTCCAGTTCTTTGAGATTTCTGGGCTGTCTGTCACGCACTGCTCTTTTAAGGTCTATCCATAGATTTTCAATTATGTTGAGGTCAGGAGACTGTGAAGGCCATGGCAAAACCTTCAGTTTACGCCTCTTGATGTAATCCACCGTGGATTTTGAGGTGTGTTTAGGATCATTATCCATTTGTAGAAGCCATCCTCTCTTTAACTTCAGCTTTTTCACAGATGGCATCAAGTTAGCGTCCAAAATTTGCTGAAATTTTATTGAATCCATTTTTCCTTCTACTCGTGAAATGTTCCCTGTGCCACTGGCTGCAATACAACCCCAAAGCATGATTGATCCACCCCCATGCTCACCAGTTGGACAGAGGTTCTTTTCATTAAATTCTGTGCCCTTTCTTCTCCAAACGTGCCTTTGCACATTCCGGCCAAAAAGTTCTATTTTAACCTCATCGGTCCACAGAACTTGTTTCCACAATGCATCAGGCTTGTCTATATGTTCATTTGCAAACTTCAAACGCTGATTTTTGTGGTGAGGACGTAGAAGAGGTTTTCTTCTGATGACTCTTCCATGAAGACCATATTTGTTCAAGTATCTCTTCATAGTGGAATGGTGTACCACAACTCCAGTGTCTGCCAGATCTTTCTGGATGGATTGTGCAGTCAAATGTGGGTTTTGACTTGCTTTTCTCACAATCCTGTGAGCTGTTCTGTCTGATATTTTTCTTGGTCTTCCAGATCTTGCTTTAACTTCCACTGTTCCTGATGACTGCCATTTCTTCATTACATTCTGAACAGAGGATATTGGCATCTGAAAACGCTTTGCTATCTTCTTATAGCCTTCTCCTGCTTTGTGAGCGTCAACTATTTTCAGTTTCAGTTTTCTAGACAACTGCTTAGAAGAACCCTTGGTGCTGATTGTTGGGGCAAGGTCAGATGAGTCTGGCCATTTAAAACCTTTGAGATTGACATCACCTGGTCTTTCCAGACGATGATTGAGAACAATCCATGACACGGTCAGGTCTCAGCTTGCCAAAGGGGGCAGTACAAGGTATTAACTCTGCAGGGTGCCCAAACTTTTGCAGACGCCATTTTTTGTTTTCTGTTATTTTGAAAGTGTAAATGATGGAAATAAAATCTAACTTTTTTTTGACATTATAAGAATGTCTAATCTGTCATTTGATGCCTTTTGGAGATTTTTCCATCTTTTCTTGGCTTCTTTATGCACATTAATACAAATTTTTACCTGGGGTGCCCAAACTTTCGAGCCCCACTGTACAGTATATGGGGAAATAATTTTATTGTTCACCTTTGTTTTCTCTTCCAAATTCCAAAGTGTGACTAAGCTGGGGTTTTGTTAAACAACCGTATCACCAGAAAGGACTGCGGATAATTTGGACAATTCTGCAAAACCCTGTACTACGTTAATTAACTTCCGATGCCAATGGTTTAAAATGTATTCCTTTCCCTATTTGTACATGGCTAGTAAAATATGTCTAAGTGTTTTTTAATAACTGGCTCATTAGACATCTGCTGACCCTAACTCACTAACTGTGATTTGTCCCGCCAAAACAGGTGCAACCAAACTAGCCTCGCATTGCCAGACCTTCCTCCACAGCACTGCGGAGGAGGGTCTGGCTAGTCCACACAGCATTCTGGGATGGGAGAAAAACATGCTCTGGTTTATTGGCATTTCTTTACACCAATCACAATTGTCTTGGGCGGTGCTAAGGGCCGGACGGAGCAACGGTGCCGCTGCAAAATAGCCTCGGGAAGGAACTTGTTTTGGTGGAACAAGTGTACGTAGGGAGACAAGCTCTGGGATTAGAATGGCTGTAGAGTCCAGAGTGCAGAATGCCAACCCAAAGAAAGCGGAAGGTGAGTAACATCTGGCTGGAAATGAAGAACATCTGGCGGGACATCCGGCGGAACCTCCGGAGGAACCTCCGGCAGCATCAGAACTATCCCGTAAATGAAACGTCGTCGATATAGACTACAAGTAAACTAACAGGAAAGTGAGGGAGATGTCAAACAACAGTCTTTACACACAAACAATCCTAAAAAGAGATCTACTCTGCCAAAAATCAACCGTGTGGGTTTACCATGGGTGTCCAGGGCCTCTAACCCAACACTCCTTCATTTCTTTCTTTTTTAAATGCCAATATTGTTATGATCTTGATTATAAATACAAAGAAATACAGGCAGACCTAGACCAGAATTTGGTATGGCTTCTTGGTGTGACAATATAAGAGTTAGTAAAGCAGGAATAAACATGTTGGTGAGTGGATCAAAGTCCATCAGGGTCTCTGCTAAAGCACTCAGTGCTCTACCACTCACTCACTGACACAATTAGGCCACTCAAGCCTGTGTGCGTACGTGCGTGCATACACACTGCCTATTGTGTCAACACAACAGCTGCTGGGGTCTAATCTTTCTAGCATCTAGAAAGACACATCCAACACATACAACATCCTGAGATTCCTCTCAGGATGAGATCGGCTGACTCCTCTGCAGCTTTTAAGTGCCTCCTTAAAACTCATTTTTACAAGATGGCCTACACTTAATGTCTTCTTTTCCATTACCGCAACACAGCATGTTTCCTCTTTTTGCTACTTTTTTTATGGTTTGAACTTCATCATTGCGTATTTAAATTATGCTTGATTTGTACTATCATTTTGGTATTTTTAGATGCATTTCCATACAGGTGTCGGTTATTGACATTCTATCTTGCACGGTCACCATTTTATGAAGTGCTGGTTTAAATTTGCGACCTCATGTTCTAATTTTGTAGGTCATGGTGTGGGTGTGGGTGTGGGTGTGTGTGTGTTGGGGGGGGGGGGGCTTACATGGGTTTCCTAATTAATATCCTGTAAATCTTTTAATCTGGAAAGCATTTGTGCTTAATGCTTGAAAAGTGCTACATGACTAAAATTATTATTCTCATTAACATTTACATCACACAGGTATCCATGTAGACAAGAAAAGAATGTCAGATATGCAGTGGAGGGGTTGTGCGTTACATGTGTGCGCCGAACTCTCCTCAGCTAAGAGCAAGGTGGGGAGAGAAGGAACTGACGGAGTTGAGCGGCCAGTGGCCAACGATAAAAAAACAAACAAGCTGCTGGGTCCAATTCCTCCAGGTTGGTAAAGCCTGCCAGACCTTTAGCAAGCAGGGAGATAAATATGGACGTCTTCTGGCAGAAGATTCCTCTGCACTATGAACTCAGCTCCCCTAGAAACAACTGACAGGGGCCTTGGGGGGGGTGGGGGAATACTGATATACAGCTACAATGCTGAGAGGCCACTCAATCAACTTTTATTTGTCACATGAAATCGTACGAGGTACAATTCCAGTGATATGTAATCCATCAGCTCCTTAAACTTGTGCATGATTCATCATACAGCAGAATGTGGCGGCCAGATCGGCACACAGAAAAAGGAGCCACCCGGTTGAATGGCAACGGCAGACAAGTCTCGGTGAAAGGCAACCCGCTCACCGTCTGACGCCTGCACGCTGGCCAGCAGCATTGTTGTATTGGTACTTCAGAGGATTGATTTAAAGGATTTGAGTGTATCCAAAAATATGTCAAAATGTTCCTTTAAAGACAAGACAAAAATGGTATTTTGACTACTTAAAAATATGATCTGAGGTTCTCTCGCTTTATCATAAAAATATATACGACCCTTACTAAAAATACTAAAAGTAGAATGGAGCCATAACTTTAAGTTAACATTTGCAAAAGTAATACCATTAAAACCACACTAACACTAAGTCCAAAACAAAAAAAACAACTCCTGTTAAATCAAAAACTGTAATATCTATAAACACAGAAGACACACTAAATAAACAAGAAGCCGTTACCATGGCGAGCAGTTAAACCTTTGGCATTGTCAATACAGCCAGGGTCTGTTGTTGATTCACCTCATCATAGCAACACATGATGTCATTGACAAATGGTTACCACTGACTGGTGGAAGTGAACCAGCAAAACAGAGAGAGGCCTTGTAAAAAGGTCAGCTCATGTCTGGCTGACCCCAGGACAGGAAAAGGCTCACAGCCCCCTCCCTAATGTGATCAATGGGCCATGCGGCTCAGTAATGTACAGTATGTCCTCTTGGCTACAGATGATGGAGTCTTTCAGTCCCATGTAACATTCAGAAACTTTAAGAGAACAATGTGTTTTTAGGAGAGGAACAAATGGACTCAGCTGATGTACTTACAAGATGACCATTGACACAGAAGAGTTCAACGTTCTCGCTCCAGCGTCCGGGCCCCTGAACGCCACCTGGTCCTGAAAAACAAGTGATTGACTTGGTCACCACAGAGTGTCTGGGATTCCAACTTAATATTAAAGCTGTGATGAGAGTTTCCTTTTCCCCTTACATAGTGCAATACCTGGGAGAAATGAGCATACACGCAGATAAATCCAAATTCAGACCAGTCCAGTTCAGGTGTATTTTCTTAAATCAACAATCGGTTATTTAATCATATTAATACCCAACTACTGTGTGGAATGTTTTGGATTTTCCAATTGAAAGCCATGGTGTATCCAGGACTAAATGGGGACTCTCCTTTCTTTTGATGCGTTTTGTTTCCGTTAATGGATATTGTTCATGTATACAGATATTCAGCTGTTAGTTTGATAGATTTTTTTAAAATTATTTTCCACTATTATTTAGCACTATGGGACTTTATTTTGTCTCACACATTGCAACTATATGTTGTGTTGTCATTCATTTTCTATTTTACTATGGGTTTGAGTATGATGTCACTTCCTCTCTTTGTCCTATATATATTTCCTGTTTGTATCTCACTTGGCTTTGCCAGACCTTCCTCCACAGCGCTGCGGAGGAGGGTCTGACTAGTCCACACAGCATTCTGGGATGGGAGAAAAACGTGCTCTGGTTTATTGACATTTCTTTAAACCAATCACAATCGTCTTGGGCGGAGCTAAGCGTCGGACAGAGCCACGGTGCCGCTGCTAAATAGTCTCGGGAAGGAACTTGTTTTGGTGGAACATGTGGACGTTCAAAAGTAGTTTTGCAACAGAAAACTCAGATTGGACAGATAGTCTAGCTAGCTGTCTGGATTTACCCTGCAGAGATCTGAGGAGCAGTTAACCATAGTCCTCACAAATCCACCAGAGGTTAGAACGCCAACACAGAGACAGAGGAAGGTAACGGACATCCAGTCGAAAAGAGTGACATCCAGCGGAATTTACGCCGGCACCTAAACAATCCCGAAGTGGAAGATTATGGGATATAGACTCCCCTCCTGCTGATGTCATTTTTTGTCGTCACAATGCTAGCATGCTATGAAAAGTGGGGTGCCCCTGCAGCTCAACTGGTAGAGTGTGCACCTCTTGTACAATGGCAAAGTTCTTGCTGCAGTGACCCGGCTTCAACTCTGACCTGTTGCCTTTTTGCTGCATGTCGTTTCCTCTCTCTCCTCCCTCTCCTGTTGATCTTGAGCGGTGTTGTCAATAAAAGGTTTAAAATAAATCATAAACAAATGCTAGCATGCAAAGTCTAGCTAGCTGTCTGGATTTACCCTGCAGAGATCTGAGGAGCAGTTAACCATAGTCCTCACAAATCCACCAGAGGTTAGAACGCCAACACAAAGGAAGCCCAGGGCAACGGATATCCGGTCTAAATGAGTGAAATGCGTTACCGGGAGGAAGGTTACCGGCTGAAAAGAGGGACATCTGGCGGAATTTCCGACGGCAACGGAGCAATCCCGGGAAGTGGAATGTCGTGGATATAGACTAGACTGAAAAAGGCCTGTGTGCCGCAACGCATTGGTGCGTATTTTTTACTCTTTGCTATCCATTAGCTGCAATAATAAAGGCTTTTTAACTTTTTCTTCAACAGGAGTGCCTTGGTTTTCACACTGTTCTGATGCTATTCGATATCACCCCTTGTTAAACCTTGTTAAACGTTTTCAACCACCACCAAAAAGAAGCGCTCCTTTTGTCTGTCTTCCCTAATCATGCTTTTGATTTTAGGTCATATCGTCCAGCCCTAAAGAGGAGACTGTGATATGTACATTTTCACGTCACGATACACCTGTTAGTTTCTACTGGCCGCTGGGCTGGGGTGGGTGTGGCCTACCTGCGCCACCAAGCTTAAAAGCGTCTCTGAAGCAGACTGAAGGAGGCTCAGAGAGGCTAACTGAGAGACAAGTTGTGTTACGTCCACGTCTGACTTGTCTACAAATGAACTGTCAACGCTGTTTGCATCGACTGACGAGAGAAAAGGAGCGAGCTGGCCACAGAGCGGAGGAGGAATCGGCACCCAAAGTTAACGACCAAAGTAGGCCTCAAATCCCTAACTCCAGTCTGGCGCCGAAGCGGTTAGCTTTTCTAGTTTTTTTAAATGCACGAGCAAAACCAAACTCCATTATGATCCTAGACATAAGAGTAACCAAGCTTTCCCCAGGGAAAATAAATAAATAAACCGTCAGCTACCACCACAAATAGAATCCAAGCAATTATGTGGGAAACACTGCCACCATTTTATTAGGATGACCAACATTATTTAACGTTACTAAACGTAATGTGAATCAAACTCTAATACAACGTCCGTCAACATATATATACACACACACACATTATTTATATATATATATATATATATATATATACATACACACACACACACACACACACACATACACACACATGTGTATATATATATACACACATATACATGTACATACATACATACACACACACACACGGTGGAACGGTACATGTATTCGTATTGAATATAAACGGTACGGGCGTCACGGTTCGGTGCATGAATTTACACAGAATCCACGGTATAAAAATAAATAAAACTAATGAAGCAAATTAATTAATGTAATGTGGAACTAATGTAATGCGGAACTAGATAAGATACGCGGGTTCTTTAGGGACACCTAATCTGTAGCCCCACCTTAGCTCTGAAGCTGATTGGCGCGCTGCCTATGTTGCCGATCTCTGCCTATGTCGCCGATCTCTGCCTATGTATGCAGTTTTAATGAGTCAGAGATAGCAGCACTAAGGACGAGTATGGCGAGTGGTGGCGACCCACAAGAGTTAGAGGACCAGTCAGTTCCAGTAGTACAGGCGAGAGAGTGGTGGATAAGACTGCTGTTGTAGATTAGTGGTACTTTTCCAGCGTCGCGGCTCCGAACCGTAACATTAGTTGGGACAGACTTTTTTAGGCTAACTATATTAGCTTCAGCCAGGCAGGGAGCAGCTTTCTGCGGTGAAAAATGGCCGGGAGACGTCATGAGAAAGTTGCATTAATCAAGTCATTTAGTTCGTCTTTGCAGAGAACAGAGATGCTGTATTTTCAGTTTTGTAGCTGATTGTCTTATTTTGTTTACAAGTCACAGATGGAGTCTGGAGAAGATTTGGGGTACTTATTGTTTACATCTTACTTTACACACTTCAGGCTGTTGCAGCTAGCTCAGGGGACTGGATGACACTGGGTGGTACAGCCTGAGACAACTAGCTCAGGGGACAGACTGTAGGAAACTAGGTGGTACAGCCTGAGACAGCTAGCTCAGGGGAGAGACTGTAGGAAACTAGGTGGTACAGCCTGAGACAGCTAGCTCAGGGGACAGACTGGATGACACTAGGTGGTACTGCCTGAGACAGCTAGCTCAGGGGACAGACTGGATGACACTAGGTGGTACAGCCTGAGACAGCTAGCTCAGGGGACAGACTGTAGGAAACTAGGTGGTACAGCCTGAGACAGCTAGCTCAGGGGAGAGACTGGATGACACTAGGTGGTACAGCCTGAGACAGCTAGCTCAGGGGACAGACTGGATGACACTAGGTGGTACAGCCTGAGACAGCTAGCTCAGGGGACAGACTGGATGACACTAGGTGGTACAGCCTGAGACAGCTAGCTCAGGGGACAGACTGGATGACACTAGGTGGTACAGCCTGAGACAGCTAGCTCAGGGACAGACTGGATGACACTAGGTGGTACAGCCTGAGACAGCTAGCTCAGGGGACAGACTGGATGACACTAGGTGGTACAGCCTGAGACAGCTAGCTCAGGGGACAGACTGGATGACACTAGGTGGTACAGCCTGAGACAGCTAGCTCAGGGGACAGACTGGATGACACTAGGTGGTACAGCCTGAGACAGCTAGCTCAGGGGACAGACTGGATGACACTAGGTGGTACAGCCTGAGACAGCTAGCTCAGGGGACAGACTGGATGACACTAGGTGGTACAGCCTGAGACAGCTAGCTCAGGGGGACAGACTGGATGACACTAGGTGGTACAGCCTGAGACAGCTAGCTCAGGGGACAGACTGGATGACACTAGGTGGTACAGCCTGAGACAGCTAGCTCAGGGGACAGACTGGATGACACTAGGTGGTACAGCCTGAGACAGCTAGCTCAGGGGACAGACTGGATGACACTAGGTGGTACAGCCTGAGACAGCTAGCTCAGGGGACAGACTGGATGACACTAGGTGGTACAGCCTGAGACAGCAAGCTCAGGGGAGAGACTGGATGACACTAGGTGGTACAGCCTGAGACAGCTAGCTCAGGGGACAGACTGGATGACACTAGGTGGTACAGCCTGAGACAGCTAGCTCAGGGGAGAGACTGGATGACACTAGGTGGTACAGCCTGAGACATCAGTGTTTCCCAAACATAGATTAATGTGTGGCGGTGCGCCTCACTATCAACACCGTTGAACACATTGCGTTTCGTTATAATTTTTTTTTTTTTTAAACGCCATTTAAAACACGTTCTTCTGCATTTCCTTTCCCTGCTCTCCTCCGTCTCTCTGTCACTTGAGTCTCGCTCACATACACACGCAGAGCTCCTCCCACCGTGTGGTGTTTGGTGTTTTTAGCCCCCAACGCCGCCTTCCAGGCAGCGCGGCAATGGTTATGTCAAAGAAGTTATGTTAGTGTTAAGGTGAGGGTTAGCTGCCTGTAAGGCGACATTGGAGGCTTAAAACACCATCGAGCCCACCGTGCACACAGCGTCTGTCTCCATAAAGGAGAGAAGACGGCTGGCAAAATTCACTAAAGGTTGGTATCTATCTGGTGAACACCTTTACACAATCACACATTCACAATCACTGACCCGACTCTTAGCAAACAAGCGATTGCGCCCGCTTTAGAAAGTGAACTAGTCCCAAGTTTGCTGTAAAATGCAGTTGGGTTGTCGAGGTCAAAACACTATAGCAGCTGTGAATCAAATAAACATAATAAATAATGTCATGTCATTTTTTACTCTGACACCCCCCCGCCACAAATTGCTTTTGAATCTCTGGTAAACACTGGACAAGCACAATAAAAAAAGAAAATTTGCCTTCTGAATTTTTGCTTTGCTTTTCTCTCCATTGTACCGAACTCGTACCGAACCGTGATGTCTGTGTACCGTTCCACCCCTAATATATACAATAGTACAGTAGCTACCCCCTTTAATATTCTGGGTGTACCAGCTATTGTGGGACTTAAGGAGAAATCTGGCACAAAATGTACCTACGGGTGCAATCAGTAACATAGCTCAAGCACGGCGTTCGTTGTCAATGCTTCGGTTTACATGTAGGGACCCTCATTATGCTACCGTGGAAGTGTGGTGCTAATTTAAACCTTGTTAGTGGTGTAGAAATAGCAATATCTTTTTACTCTACCAATGCCCCGACAACTAGCGTTATAAGCTAATTAGCGGTTTGTGCTAAAACTGGTCACATTCGATTAGCATGAAAACACATCCCAGAGAACGGTCGACTTGGTACACGTGTAGTTAACCCCTAGGTTCATTTTGCGCCTAAAAATCAGTAAAATGTGTTAACTCACATTTAAAGCCCTAGCTTGTTGTCAATAGCAATCTGTACATTTATAGTTGCATTGTTTATTTGGTGTAATGAATGAATGCCAAATAAACTTGAAATATTCTAATATCAATAAAGAGCTGCTATTTGTTACTCCGACTAAAAGCTGAGATTTGTTTCCCAAAGTAGCCATGAATAGATTATTAGAGGGCCCCAGGTCGCATACAGTAAAAGGTCTCCCACTGTTCTGTAATGATAGTTAGTTTAAGCCCTAATATTTATCCATATCGCAAAATTCTGTGTACTACGACAGAGGATTTTATCCATAATATTATACACTTCCACTTACTCAACAAGTAAATCTGAATCTTGGTGCAGTTCCTTCTATCTGCCAATAGATGCTGTTAAAAGCTTAAAACATACCAAATGTCTTTATTAGACTGTTAAAAGAAGTGAATCCAACAAGGTTGAGAGATAAAAGTTTAAGTCTTATAACAAAGATGCATCAGATTTAAGTCCAGACTTATGTTGGGACACACATTATGCCTATTGCCTACCATACACTGGAAGACACTGAAAAAAAACTAAAGGCTGACACCACCTCACATCTAAAGACAATCCATCATAATGTCACGTTTAGTCACAGACTATTCATTCAACCTTTATTTATACTCGAGAGATCATTGAGGGGCAGGCAGCCCTCATTTACAACGACATTGAGTTACAAAGACAAAGAACACAACATAGAGGAGGAAGCAACACAATCACAAGAACATAGAAAGACACTAAAACTTTAGCAAAAAGGAAAAACAATGTGATAAACAGGTCAGGACAACCGGGATGCAAAACCAATACAACTATGTAAAGCAATTACAAGTAGATGTTTGGAGGTCTAAAATCAGATTATTAAAATGTCCAAAAGGCACAAGTGAGTTGATTTTAAGGAAGTGCTGTATTTTGTTCCACGAGTCAGGTGCACTAAAACAAAAAGCAGTTTTTCCAAGTTCAGACCGAGCTCGTGGAACATGAAGTAAAAGCCAGTCAGCAGAACGAGTCTGATAATGTCCCTCTGAATGACAAAGTAGTTCTGTAAGGCAAGATGGCAGCTCTCCAACAAGGGCTAGATAAAGAGATACCAGTGAGTAATGACTTGGGCTTCTTGCAGGGTCACAATATGCAAGACTACAACTTTGATTAAAGATTTGTTTTGAAAAAGTCAACCAAGCTAGCTAGTAACTTGAGGGGAAAGTTTGCAGATGTTCTGTTCTGCTGTACATGCAGGTCTGTGTTTATCCTCTGGCAAAACTCTGTTGAATGACTCGACTGGGTTGAACGGCAACTTCCCCCCTGTAGCGCTTAGCTTAGCGTCATTGCAACCATAAACAACACTGGCTCTAGCTGGTTTGCTGCTTCCTGTTTGGTGCTGGAGGGAGCACACCCATTGGTTGTTGACAATGTTCATGTGATTTAACTTCACTACCAAAACGGGAGTGGAATCACTTGAAAAGTTGTAAGCCTCACAGATGCTCTTAAAATAGCAATTTGGTGGATCTTTAAGGGAGCTTGAGGGTAAGGCAAAGATGTTGTTTTCTCAAACTAGTGATCAGGAAAACAATATGGGTGCAGATCCACAGGGTGACACAGCCACTAACAGCATGCTGTTCCAGGCTAACAGGCTTTAAATCGTCATGGTTTCTCTGTTGCAGAGATCTGGAGGCACCACAGCGCAAACAAAATCGGACATTTAGGAGATTTTCCTTTTTTGAATTTTCAAACAAATACTTTAACTACAAATCAACTCTTACCCACAAAGTTTTCTTGAGATTGATTTACTGGCAGTGAACACAAGAGGCGGGGTAGTTTGGAGAATTATAGACCTATAAATCATTCCTGTTTTGCATGTTTTCCCTTTAATGTCACGGCAACCAAGCCCACCCAAACCATACTTCTAACATACGTCAGCTCATCAGCAAACCCCGATAGACAAAAACCCCATGCACGACACACATGCAAAAACTATGTTACAGCTGGAGGCTGGTTTCATCACCAGCACTGGCCCATGTCTCCTAGCAGGAGAGACTAAGTGAGCATCTGCTTCCAATAGCTTCCCTGCCTCCACCCTCACTCCCCCTCTGAGGGGGTCTGTGGGAGGCAGCGGACCCATCGGACCCATTTGAAGCCCGAGCCCCAGCTCTCCGGACCGGGGCCCCCAAAACAATGATGTAACACCCAACAGGCTTATGTAACTAATCTCTGCTGGCAGCTTCTCCCTCTGAAACACAGCAAGTGGAGACCCTGGGAACACTCCAAGAAAAAAGTACACCACTTACACCTAGTTCTATCTAGCCTTGTAGATGTATTTGAGTTTTAATTGTCCAGTTTTTGCCAGGTAAGTACAGATTTTTCATGATTTGACTGAACCATCCTATAAAGAAGCATCAACTGATGTACTGTAAAGGCCCCTACACACTGTCTGATGACAGCAATCTTACAGATTCATTGCATGTCGCACTGTGAGAAATGTGTTTAATAAAATATTGGGGATGTACTGTTTATTAGTATCAGCTTATCTGTTGGGTGATACGTAACAATAAATTGCAGGAAAGAAATGCCAAAGATGCGTTTAAGGTAAAAAGTGACGCCTTTCATAGTTTGTTCACCGGAGATCAATGACGTTTATTTTCAACTGCAAAATGTCCCGCTCAGCACGATGGTTTTATCACAAAAGTTACCCAGAGACACGTTTGTCGTTTCCTCCTTACTATGCTATAGGTCTTTTTTACAGCACACATTTTTTGCTACGTTTACACATGGCCAGCTAGTTTCATAAATGAACATTTCAACCTCTCCGTCTTCAAAAACAGCATCGTGCACAGCTGTCAGTTTTCAGAAAAGTGTTTGTTTACACGTACCCGTGTACATATGCCATCAAGAGCATGCCAGACCTGTAGGTGGCAGTGAAACGAGAAGCTCAAGCCCACGTTAGCCAATCACAATCCCCAAAATAGCAACAACAGCAACCAATCACTTCCTCGGCTGCCTAAACCTCCGTTTGTCTCAGTTTACATGTAAACGAAGTTTTCCAAAATCTCCACTCTGGCCGAAGTTTTTAGAAAGACTCGTTTTCAGAGGCGAATTCTACGTTTGCGTGTAAACGAAGGGCATAAACGAAGGGAAATGTCTCAGTTTTTCAAAATAACCATGTACGTGTAAACGGGGTATGTGACTTGTCTAAACAAGAAAAGCACAGGTTCAAGTACCAGTGTCCACTATGCTATTTTTATGAGCCAGCATGCACAATACCAGAACTCTGCTTGGGCGTGCCCAAATGGAACACAGTCGTCGTCAATGTTATCAATTACACCGGTCACTTTTCTGCTATGACATTTCCAAATATCCGCTGTAAAAAAAAAAAAAAGAAGAAGCCTACTCCACTTGCTATCAGTCAAGCTGCAGCAAGCAGATTTCTTCAGCTGTAGGTAGCTAATGTAGTAGCGTATTTGTGTGTAAATAAGGTAATGCTAACAGGCCAACAACAGCATTGTTGTTGTATTGCAGGCAGAGCTAGCTAGCCATAGTATTATACTGTAGTAAGGGTTGCTTAAGTGTTAACTTTCCCAAAACAAATGAAGAGCAACACTGGTATATGACTTAGAGATGCACCGATAGACCGGCCGGTGACCCGAATTGGCCGGTTTTCACGTGCTCGGCCATGACCGGCAGGTCAGTCTGACATATGCCGATTTCATGCCAGTGAACGCTACAATTAACGGACAACAGAAGTTATACGAGTTACAGTTCAAGGACGCACGCACACACGGACGCGCACTCTTTCTCCTTTCTCTCAACTTTTCCGCCGTGTTGCGCGTAGCCGCTCGCGGTGTGATCTCTCTCTCTCTCTAAGTTAGAAAAAATAAAATCGGAATCGGCTAAAATCAGTATCGGCTGGCCTAACAAAAAGATGTCGTCCATTAATACCTGACAATGGACACCTCATCGGGCATTAACCCGCTTGTACCATGGTCACTTGCCAAATAATTTTTTTTAATTTTTATATAATTTATAATTTTTATAATAATAATTTTTTAATACGTTTTACAATCGAAATCTAAAGTTGTTCCAAACAATAACTGTTTCCCTGGTTACGCCTGAGGGTTTGACTAATACCTGGAACAATCATTCCCATCCCATAAGGTTCTTATGCAATGCAAACGTTGTTCACTGCTCCAGGGAATAGAACGAACCTTAGATACGACTTGCCTCCCTTAGCAAAGGGAGATTTGTTGCTTTCACAAAATATGTACACATTGAGATTTGTGAAAAATAATCGTCAGTAATGTGGATATGACGACTAAGTGGGTAAAGGCAAATAAAACAGCTACAACAGTCTTGAAAGTTCAGAAACTTTCACTTTACTGTAATGTAGCCTGCAAAACCAGGAAAAGACAACACTTGTCATATTACGATATCCAAAATCTAAGACAATATCTAGTTTCATATTACAATATCAATTTATGTTAATATATTGCCCAGTGCATTGCATATCTGGCACTCCACTTGATTTGCATTTATTTACAACCCCAAAACACAAATCAACAGAACCCTGCGATTAAAACGTTACCTAACAGGTGTAACATTAGTGGAGCAGATCTGTTGTAAAGGCTAACGGTGCTCGGTAAGCACACTGACAGCATGTTAGAAGGCACAGCCAAAATGTCACAGAGTAACATTAGTGTTAGCCACCATGCTGACAGCATTCCGTGCCGTCACTACTTTTCTAGCAGTTTATTAGCAATAGTTTCTGGCATTTTGTCACGTTAACGAGAATACAGCTATTACAAGTTAATATATGAAGTCAAACAGACTCTGAAGGGCAGCTAACATTACATGTCTCCCTGAAGCTCCCAGCTGAGCTCCTAGAACTTGTGACGCAGTTAGAAAACAAGAACGAGCTAACTAATTATAACATAGGCATTCTGACTCGGTGGATGTCAATTTTAAATTCACGCTAAAACAGTATTCCCCATCCTTCTTTTGATTCCTAGCCGCAGCCTGTCACTCCCTCTCTACTATTCAGTCTTTACCGTAGCTCCATGCCCTAAGACCTCACAATGCCTTGTGTTGCTAACTCCCGCCAACTTATTGTTCAGACGTCACGTGACAAAAGCATTTTGATTTCGCATATAGGTGAAGGCGAGTAGAGCAAGATTCGTCAAAGTTAGCAAACACATTTGTAAAAAGCACACATTTGAGTAATTTAGCATTTGATTAGTATTCATTTTATTTATTTTTACTATCTGTGACTTCCAGAATGCGTTCCAACAGCCCTACTGTGCTAGTCTGGCTCTGCCCTCCTACGTAGTTCCGCTCAATTTTCATTTCCCTTCAGAACTCCGTCTGGGTTTGCGGTATATTCTTGGGTTTTCTTCTCCGGCCAAATCTTTACCGGTCCAATCAGCGAACAGAGGGAGTGGCTGAGAACGATGATGTTGAGGTCGTGCACTAGTTTGAGTTGTAGTTCCGGCGGCGGAGAAAGATGCGAGCGAAGTCATTCAGTCCGTTGTGGCAACGCTGCCGAATATCCCGAAGTTAAAGCAACACTATGTAACTTTTCCCTCTTTGGTCCCCCTACAGGTTGTCTCATTAGAACTACAGCGCGACCAAGTTTGACCAATCACCGCAACTTTTCCGCACATTTGACCAATAACCTGAAGTTTCCCGCGACTTCAACCAATCACAGCAGTCCCACATGCACTCTGAGAGCCAATGACCAATCAGAAGTGAGAAAGGGTTGATCATTTCCTTGTTTTTGATATGAAGACGAGACGTGTGTGGGACTCATTTACCAACAAAACGTACAGCGAAAGACCGTCAAAACATTTCAGACCGTCCGATACATTTTAACATCAACGTAGACTTTAACGATTTAAAAGTCGCTGAAGTTGCTGCCGTTTCCATCCTGGCTGTCGGCTCTCTGCAGCGGGTGGGGCTACTGCTCCGTACCCCCCCGCGACTGACGCTTACACACACACACAAACACACACACAGACAACACACACGGTGGACGCAGGAGAAAAAGGAGATGAGACGACACGATGACCTAAATTGAGGACATTAATGAGAAGTTAAAGTCAGTATTATCAAACCGTATGAATGTGTGTCCCAGGCCAGGCCAGCATAGGAAATGAACCAACAATGTAAAGATCAACAAGCCACTGGCAGACATGTTCACATTTCATTGATTCAATAAATTAGTATTTTTTTGTCTTAAATCCACCAGCCATTTTCATATTCTACCAACATTTACAGCATCCTGAGCCTTTTTGCTTCCTAGGAAAACTCAGCCCAGAGTAGTTTTTTTATTCTCCCCAAAACATGTTTCCTTTTTATTTTTAAAGAAAAAAAACGCAACTTTCACTGTCTCCCGCAACTTCATTGCAACAAACAAACATTGACAAAAGACATCGCAACTTTTATCGCAATTTTTTACAAAAGCTCCCGCGAAATCAGGCATTTTGGGCCGCAACAATCTCAAAAAAAGGCCGCAAAATCCTGGAGGGACTGTTTTAAACTTCAACAGAGTACCCGCTAATGGACCAGTGTCTGGTAGGACCAGGCTAATGGACCAGAGTCTGGTAAGACCAGGCTAATGGACCAGAGTCTGGTAAGACCAGGCTAATGGACCAGAGTCTGGTAAGACCAGGCTAATGGACCAGAGTCTGGTAGGACCAGGCTAATGGACCAGAGTCTGGTAAGACCAGGCTAATGGACCAGTGTCTGGTAAGACCAGGCTAATGGACCAGTGTCTGGTAGGACCAGGCTAATGGACCAGAGTCTGGTAAGACCAGGCTAATGGACCAGAGTCTGGTAAGACCAGGCTAATGGACCAGAGTCTGGTAAGACCAGGCTAATGGACCAGAGTCTGGTAAGACCAGGCTAATGGACCAGAGTCTGGTAAGACCAGGCTAATGGACCAGAGTCTGGTAGGACCAGGCTAATGGACCAGAGTCTGGTAAGACCAGGCTAATGGACCAGAGTCTGGTAGGACCAGGCTACTACTGCGCAGACACTGGTTACAAAATTCCAAGATGGCAGTATCCGGGATTTTTTGGAATCACTTTTGTACAGTGGAAGGAAGTGGAGACGCATCGTCCATCTTTAAATACAGTCTATGGTGGCAACGCTCAGACTGCAGATTGCACTTGCGTGGCATTTAGAGCTGGGCGATATGGAGAAAATCAAATATCACAATATTTTTGACCAAATTACATCAATGTCGATATTGCGACGATATTGTAGGGTTGACTATTAGTGCTTTCACAAAATATTTTCACATTGAGATTTGTGGTAAATAATCATCAGTATTTGGGATATAATGACTAAGTGAGTAAAGGCAAATAATAAAACAGCTGTCTGGTAAGTTTGGAAAATGACATCACTTTACTGTAATGTAGCCTTTAAAACCAGGAAAAGACACGCATGTCATATTACAGTATCCAAAATCTAAGACGATATCTAGTCTCATATATCGAGGTCGATATAATATTGATATATTGCCCAGCCCTAGTTGCATTATGATTTTCAGGTGACAACGCGGGAACTTGAACTTGCGTAGCCCGAAGAGTCCTTGTGTGCACCATGCTTCTGCCCTAACACTTTCCATCAAGTGTCATTTTCTGACAATCTCTGTGCCAAGTTCTGATTGGATGTGGATAGGCCTATAACTTGAGTAAGACAACAGTATACAAGAGGAAGATGAACAGTGGGAAACGCTGTGTGTTCATACCCATGCCTTCTGGAGAACACCTATTGCAATTTATAAAAAAAAAAAAAAAAATAGAAGATGAACCCCTTGAGATGCATCATCTCATTTTCAAGGGGATTTTCAGGCACAAAACATGGAAGTTTAGAAACATCTTCAGCAGATCATATTATACCGGCTCCACCACGACAAAATAAAGACAATGTACCAAACACTGTCATAAGGAACCAATTCAGTTAAAAGTCACAGTTTGAGCCACAAATCTGAGCGAACAGAGCAACATTATCCATCTAAAGTCATTTCACTCTCTAGCAATTAGAATGATCAAGCACAAGGTACTCAAGTGTTGAAACAATCCCTCAGGGTTCACTGACCTCACATCTTGAAGGTTTGGTGGAGGGGAATGGCTATTAATTAGCTTCCCTATGTACTTCCAAATGTGGTGCAAAAACAAAAAAGTAGCATTCCTTATTACACGCAATGTTTTTGATTTTGGCAGATATAAGGACCAGACTACCTGATAAATATGAAGGAAAAGAAAACACTTGGACAATGCACTGTGTGTGCATGTGGGTGTTTGTCTAAATGTGTGATATAGGCTAATTTGACAAAAATGTGCATTTACTCAACATAAGCTGTGATACACTGACCTACTGTACAAACTTTTAGTGCAATGATGCGTTTGCCATAAATTGCTGCAAAACATGGCATTATGCGGTTTTCTTTAAAGATAAAGAAAGACAACCATTAAATCCGTAGGCTACATTGTGGCAGGGTGCGCCAAACACATTTGAAAAAAACTACAGTTTTAAGTTGCTTTGCTTATCATCATTTTCGGTACATTACGAGCATGAGATTTTAGAGCTTTAAGGAGTCGCCAAACTCTTGCGTTAAATTCCTCGGTCAGATAATCCTCCAAGTGAAACAAAACAACTTTACAATATTCTCAATTTTAGCATTTAGTTAGCTGCTGATGACAGCCCATCCCCGAGATCTTTCGCAGACAAAACACTGGATAACTTGCGTGTCAATTAGAATATAATTAAGTCGAAATGTCACGTCCATAAACGTTGCATGGTGTGTTGGATGAATGCCGAAATAAAGAAAATATTGTATTGAACTAAGCAACCCCTTACGTCATATTTGTTTAGCTAGGTATCTTCGCAGACGAGCATGGCAACTTTAAATTTCTGTTTTTTTTCAACGCAGTTTGGCGCTGCGTTCTCTCCCCGACTACAAACGCACCCACTGACGTAGACCATATGTCCTCTCCACTCTGCTGTAGTATTTGATGTCATGTACAGTGTAACATAATATATATCTGGCGCCGTTCAGAGATAATAATAAAAACGACTAGGGCCTTGGGCCTGGGTCTTTAGTTTCACAAGTTGTCTAAACACGGATTCTTGACTCCACCTTTTAGCCTACTCCTCTGGGTCATTGTGGATGGTGTCGCTAATATGAATAGTCTCCACCTGTCGGGAGGATGGGCTCACCTGGATGAACGGTGTCTGAATGTTTAAAGCTTCACGTGAGAAACAGCTAGCCCTATTTCATAACATTGTTAAGTATTTCATACCAGACAAAACGTCCCTGAAAGCACCACCCGACCGCTGCAAAGAGGTGATACATTAGCAACATGTTGTGTTGCAAGTCAATGCGTTGACATACTTCAAACGTCTCTCCTCTTTTTCCGCTGTTGTACAAAAAAAACCTTTTGTAAGAGTCGTTCCTCAAGTTAGAAAACGTTAGAAACCAGAATTTCTACGCACAAAAAAATCCAGGCAATTAACTCACCGACGCTGTCCTGCGAGAAACAACTTCTCTCTGGTGGCCACCGCTAAACACAAGCTCTTGTAATATCCCGCGGACACACACAAACGCACGCAGAGCTGAATGTCATCACACAGCTAGGTCCGCCTGCTGTAAACTTCTTCTTTTATCAAGTCAACTAAAACAACACAACGTGTTGCCGACTGGAGTTTCAAAATAAACGTCTATTAGGAAGTAGTGTAAACTTCCTTTAGGGATCAACTGTGCTCTTACATAGAGGCTATGCTTAAATTAGCTTGTTTCTAAAGACAGTAGGCTATAGGTCTGTTTTCCAGTGGATTTTGCATAGCATAAATAATAATGCTGACTCATACACCATACAGGCTAGTTGCTCTTCTTTATGTATTCTAATTCTAGGCTACTTACTTTATTTATTTGATCCCATCTCAGCTTACCATCCTATTGACTGATAGATCGATATTTATTGCGGTCTTTCAGTTCAATAAAATAAATGAACAAAAACTGAAAACATGCTTACACCCACAGAATAATGAATCATCAATGTCAAATAGTCACAGAAAATGTGTAAGCTGAAGGCAAATCTCTTATTACGTTTACCCTTCTAACAATACAAAATGAATAGAAACAATGCCACACACTATCTCAGCTCATCTTATTTCACGGATTCCAACTCTGTATACAATGGCTGCCTTCATTTTGTGCTCTTATTTTGAAGGCAAGATTTATTAGCATTGATCTCAATATTCTGGCTTGACTCAGCTTTCTCCTCTTAAAGGAACTAAATGCATTCTGTTCAGTTACATTGGGTTAACCTGCGTGTCTCTGCTATACCTTTCCTTTTCGCTGTATACCAAATCAACAATGTGTAGCCTACTGCAGGTCCTCTTTCTCTGCTGCAGGTGTATATTTCAAACTGCTTTAATTTTCTCCTCATCTGTCTATTAATAGTTCTCTCTCTGATACACAAGCACAAGCACATTTTAAGTGTTTTGTCCTGCAGTGACTTATGGGGTCAGCCTCAGTGTAACGGACAATCAATTCTCAGTCTGCTCTAATGGCAGAGTTAACAGTCCATATCCTGGCCATTAAAAAACCAACTGATAAACATCCTATTTCACCACAGTTGGAGCTGCTCCTATCTCTGGCACTCCAGCACTTAATAGGCTTGTAAAATGCAAAACGCTGGAGGTGAACAAGAAGATACATTATTTGGAGGTTTAGGGCCCGCAGTTTTCTATGTAGATGTAAGTCGCTGAGGTGGAAAAGGTAACCTTGTGACTTTGTTTGTCTGACTTGTCATCCCTGCTCTTTGTTCACTTTTACTCCTTTGAATAGTCGCCACGGTGGTGAGTTCCGAGGCATGTTGCTAAGGGAAACAGCCTAATGACAAACAAATGATCCCCAGCCAGCAGCAGCGTCAGAATAGTTGATGAGCCTTTAGTGAACATGAAACTCACCAGCAGCCATATGGAAAACCCAGAGTTGATGAGTTGGACCTGTAGGTTGATAACAAAGGCCCCCTTCCTTCTTCAAAGTGATGATATTCTAAGTTATGCAGCATTGTGGTTGCAAATGTATTCCCTGTCTTGGTATCTCAATCATGTGTTAACCATGAAAGATAAAGGACTCCTTGTTTACAAAAGAGGAATCTCATACACTGCTGTTGTTGCTGCTGAGTTGCTACCAAATATCTTTCACGACGCTGCAAAGGATGATAGTTATGGTGAGTAGTGCATTCCATAAATGCCAGTAACTAAGATATGAAAGTAAAGTGTAAATCAGACACACAGAAGGCAGACAGGCATACCATAGACTGCCTGCCAAGTGACCTTAGGCTGTTACGGATTACTTCTTACTTCTCTGAGTATAACTGAACACTTCTATCAGTGACCATACTGGATTGCATGTATCAGGGAAAACTGGAACATATAAGACATTAGACATTGTTATATATATATATATATATATATATATATATAAAAAGTCTATCTCTCTTAACGGACCTACAGAGCCTCACCAAGCATCTGATGTCGCCCAGTTAGAAACCTGTCTTTTTATCATTTCTGTCCCATCTTCTGGTGGTGCTGTCATCAGTTTGGATACAGTCCAGATCTTCTCGGTTCCAGCCGGACCCTTATCTTCTGCAGACTTAGGGAGTTACTGAGAGCCAAGGACATTTCACAACCTGCACCATACTTCTCACCGCTTGCGAATAACTGCTCCATTGTCATCTCCACTTCCCGTGGTCAGAGGAGGCCATTTCTCAACTTTCCAATCATTCCCTGGGTGCCAATATCCCGTACTCCCTTTATAATATCTTATCACTTCTAAAAAACCAGATGGCCTCTCATAACCCAGGGAAGCAGAGATGACAAGGTCAGCTTCATGAACTCTAAAACCTCTGACTTTATTCTCACAAAAAATATATCCTTCACCTATGAAAAAAAAATCTGCAGTATGTCTTCGTACATTGGTACCATTGGTATCTATTGAAATTGATCTCCACATAGGTGAAATTTGATTTGTGAGATGAGATGTGATGCTAGCTGCAAACACGATGGCGATTCTCAGCCATGTGTGAACTATGATGGATGGTTTGTGTGTATTTAAAGAAAAATCAGAAACAAGGAGTGCTTCAAATAACTGTAGAAATAAAACTGAAGAAATGGGCTGGGTCTCAATTACCACACTTCTGTACACTTGCTATTTTGAGTGCATAGTGTGAAGTATAGCAAAACGTGGTGCACTACGAGTACCCGGATAGTGCACTCAGCGCTGCGGAGAAGGGTCTGGCTAGTCCTCACAGCATTCTGGGATGGGAGAAAAATGTGATCTGGTTTATTGGCATTTCTTTAAACCAATCACAATATTCTCGGGCGGTGCTAAGCACCGGGCAGAGCCATGGTGCCTCTGCAAAAAAGTCTCAGGAAGGAACTTGTTTTGGTGGAACATGTGGATGTTCAAAAGTAGTTTTAGTCGTGCAACACAAAACTCCAAGATTGGACAGATAGTCTAGCTTAGCTGCCCGGGTCAGATTTTTTTTTTTTGTATAGCTTTCAAAGTTACAAAATGATTTGTGCCAGGTAGACGGCGCTACACTAACACATTCTGACGGGTCACAGATTTTGGTGTAACACCGGAAAAGCCTGTGTTAGTATCCAGCCAGATTCATCCAAAGTAGACTACGTTACCATATGCAACACTTGAAATGCAACGATGCTTCTGTTACGTATTCTCTTATTGTAAATGAATGATAATATTCATCAAAATGTTCATCGCAACTACATGACCTCCCGGTAACGCTAACTCAGAAATATACACTGGGTAATACACCACCATAAAGAAAAGAGCTTTATGACAGCAGGTGTGGTAAAAACACAAACAAAAAATCCGCTAGAATCAACACAAACTGAAAGTTACATAAAGCCACCTTAATATAAAAACATTGATTTTAGCAGCATTGAGTTTCTCCCTTTTTTCTTTTAAAGCTATAGTGTGTAGTTTCTGTCGCCACCATTAGGAATTCTAAGTAATGACAACAACACTGTCGGCGCGTCCACATGGCGTGATCCTTCGGTGATCGCACCACCCCCACCCCTCCTCCACACATTTTCTAGTAGCGTTTAACCCATCAAATCAAGGAGGACATGGAGGATTGAGAAACATGATGGAGTCTTCTTTATTTTTATGTCCTCTTTGTCTCCAAAGCTGAACGCTGCTGTTCTCAGCGGTGACGCAGTAACCATCACTCGACCTCCTTTCAGTTTTGTAAACACAGCCACACAGAGGAATGCAGGGAGAGTGTCGCGGAGCCAATAGGCTCAATTAGCTTTTTAGCAACTCATTTGGCAATGAATAGTTGCGCACTATAGCTTTAAATGTTTGTTTTTTGGATGTGTTTTCTCTTTCAAATCAAGGGTCTAAGGATAGTTTTGTATGTTGTATAGCTTGTAAAGCCTTCTGGGGAATATTTGGGATTTCTATGTGAATAAAACTATCTTTACTTGACTTGAATAACAGAGGGTACCAGCAGGTTTTGAAGAGGCTTTGAAGCTGTTTTTACTAAATATGATCACAGCAAGTCATATAACGATACGGTAACTTTTCTTTTCCTTATCCCCATGTGGCATATTATATTTCAATCCTTCAGATTTGTGTGTGTGTGTGTGCACTCAAGCTTGCATGGCTGCAAGGTCCATTTTTGGTAAAATATCCCATAATGGTTTCTTGGAGTAACATGAAGGCCAGTAATACTAATTTCACTTTCTTGACTCAGGGAAAGCGTATCATGAGATCCATGTTGTTGACTGTCGCCCCTTCAATCTGACTGAAATACAGTGTGTTATGCTCTCTAAACAGGTCCAGGTTCTCCTGCACTTTAGAAATGGTTTGATGGCAATTCCGTTTGGCACTGGATGCACGAGAAACACATGTGGCTCCAGCAGGCCTTTGAGGTTGTGACGTTCCACACATGGGTTTGGCATGTACTGAACGGCTCGGCCAACCACGAGGTTCTCAAATATCACATAAAACAGAGACAGGCTGAGTGAAAGAAAAACATCTTAAAATAAATCATCACATCCTCAATGAAGCAAAGTTGAATCAAAGCAGAAGAATTTAGAATCAGTATGTGATGGTAATGCCTCCCCTGAGGATTTCCATTCCAGTGTAAATATTCAATAATATCGAAAGCCTCTCCAGTGGCCCCTACAGGCTGCCATTATATTACATTCACAATGGGATGTGGGGTTATGAACGGATGCCGTGAACAATGATTGTTCTATTCTTAGAACCTTACCTGCAGTGGGGCTAAAAATATCATGTTTTTCCTGAGGGTGTCTCTAGAGGAAGTACCAGTGGGTCATAAAAGTCAAAAGGGTTTGTCAACCTTACAGTGTGAATATGCTCAACCAGATTCATGGCAATCTTCCAATGTGGTTCTGTGATTATATTGTGTGTCATTTTGGCCTGAAGGTGGTACAAAATTTTGTTCACCAAATGATGCTCAGTACATTTCATGGCAGTATGCCCATTATACGGTATTTTGATATTTCTAGTGTCCAGGTGGAAATTGTGGCCTTAAAGTAAAGCAAGGTAAAACCAAGATTAAGAGTCTACAGCCACGCTGACAGCTCTGTGAGGGCTGTACACAGGAACAGCTGAGCAAAATGCTAACGTCTAACATCTAACTATGAATCGAGGAATCTCTGTTTAGCCTGAGGCCTTTTAAGGTCTTACCTATGGGGGTACATTTACATATATACCGGTATTTTCCATTGTGTACACCATTATCTTATTTATGTACCTTTTTGTACCCTTGGTATCAGTGTTGTAGTACTCGAGATCGGTCTTGGTCTCAAGACCGGTCTTAAGAACAATTTTTGAAGGTCTCGGTCTTGTCTCGGTCTCGGAATAAGAAGACTCAGGATTTTATTTCAAGACTGATCAAGACCACAACTGCAGGGATTTTGTCAAACTGCCTGTGCATTGTCTGATATATGTGTTAAAACTTGCAAATGCAACCAATAACTTGACTCATATCTAACTTGAAATTTGTTACCGTAAACCCCCCTCTCCCCGCCTCCCTTTACCCGCACTCCCAAGAAATTGAATGCGAGAGACAATAGAAGAAGCTGTGGCTGTCTAACACATATCTAGTCTTGGTCTTGGCCTTGACTCGGTCTCGCCCTGCCTTGGTCTTGGTATTGTCTTGGCCTCAAACCCTTAAAGTCTTGTTCTTGTCTTGTTCTCGATACACTCTGGTCTTGGTGATGACTTGGTCTCGGTTTAGGTGGTCTTGACTACAACACTGCTTGGTATATACATAGCCTTGATATTATTGGTGTATATGCTTAATATAGAATGCATTTACTTATATATTTATATACATACTACTATTTGATGTTGACTATTTGCAACAGATGTGGTATGTCACTTCTGCTAGTATATGCATTATGGGTATTTAATATGGTGACTCTGTAATTATCAGATGTCTGAGCAAGAGCCTGGTGCTCAAAATGTTACACAGCATTAAAAATCCTTCTAACGTGAGCAATTTGGTGTGCGGATCTAAAGAAAGGTGAAGTCCCTCCCCTTCCGAGCGGGCCACCATGGGACTACCAAGTTGCAGTTTGTCGTAAAACTGTTGAAATAAGAGACAGTGAAAACATGTAATTAGAAACACACCCAAAAGTCGTGTGAGTGGCGTCTCGCTGAAGCTACGATGCCTGTGTGTGTAACGTTACTCACACGAGCAATGGGTCTTGCTCGTTCTTTTGCTTACTGGCTGGCAAAAAGACAAACTTGGATAAAACACATCAGGTAAGATAACGTTACATGTGTGTGTGGAACGTAGCTAAATTACCTACCTACCTAAAAGGGTCCCACGACAGACCTACAACAAATTGCAACTTTCTTGACTTGTAACATTTTAAATTGACAAATGTCATATGTGTTCTGATGTGTGCCCTTTATGCATTAATTTATGGTGCAATGTCTTCATTATTGTTATATCATTATTATTATTATTATTTTTAATTATTCCCCTGTATTGTTCAAAACTTTCTGTATATTCTAAACATGTTTCAGTATAGTTAATTCATGGCACAATTCTAAAGGGATCAAAAAGTAATTGTCTCTAATACGGTCCCATGGGGGACTCCGGAAGGGGATGGACTTCCCCTCTCTTTTTGTTTCAATATTACCATATCCATCACCATATACCAACCATATCACCAGACCACAGCATTGATATTGGACAGTTCTGAAAAACTGCGTTACTTTCAATGCCAACGTTTTACTTACTGCAGTATCTGTGAATGGCAACTGGTGAGGTTAGGAAAAGATTGTGGTTATGACAAATAAACTATGGCTAAGATATGGTAAAGTTAGGCAACTAAAACAGTGGATTTAGGTTAGGGAAAGTTTGTGGTCACTGTTAATAAAAAGTTGACTGGCGATGGCCTAGCTCCTGCATGAAAGTCAGACATGGCTTAAACTTAACTTAAACATGGTCAAACTTCAACTTAGATTATTTTTGTTACATAAATTGTTTTTGCAGTACTAACATAAGATGGACAGAATCTCTTCCAAGACACATGTCAACATCCAGACTGCTGGGGGTATATACAAAGTCCACAACATGCTTTAGTCCATCCAGTATCTCCAACATCTCTCACTCTTAGCATGCAGTTTTTCTATCTAGCTTATTTGACAAAATGCTGGGAAGAAAAAGTAACACTGTCACAACTTTTACACAACATGCAAAACTATTATCACGTGTTGCAAAGGTTACAGCAAGCCTCTGTAAACTCGCCCAGATGCATTTGTTTGATAGGTTGTCTCTATTTCACAACACAATGATACTAGTAAAGAAAATGGTCATTCAAAATGCAAATACTCCCCCTGCATGATCTCTCAGCTCATTGTTTTTGCTCCCAGTCATGCATAACATCAAGTAATATTTCATTTCCTTCATAAACATGCTGATGTTTGTGAGGATTCAGAGCAAAATGGTTGCGTGGGTCTGATTCATTGCTACATGCCAAATGAGTGTGCATTCTTGGCATGGGGTTGTTGTTTCTGTTGAGGCCATTTATCTGTGCCGCTCTGACCCTCGTCAACTCTGCAACTAGTATAAGCCTCAGTAATGAGGTCAACCTGGCAGCGGACTCTGGCAGCTCTGGATACACTAACAAGCACCTCTTTTATCCCATTGTTCTTTAGATCTCTGGACAGACCGAAACCTCGTAACCTCGTTTGTTTCTGCAGAGCTGATATTTTAAAGGGGTGATAGAATGCAAAACCGATTTTACCTTATCATAGTGTAATAACGACAGTTCGGTGGGTAAATAGGACATACATAGAAGCTCAAAATCCCATTGATACCCCTATCCTCTGCAAATTTCAACAAAGCTAAAAGTTGACGTCAACATCTAAACTCCTAGTCTTTGTCACGCCCCAACATTTGCATAGGCTACACCACTGACCTGAGGTCAGCTTAGTCTTCTGAATCTAGCTAGGTCACGCAGATCTCCAGAGGTCCGCTATTTAATTACTAAATTCACTTCTGAGACTTTTTTATGCGAGAAATCTGTTAAGTTCCAGGAAGTTGAGGACCCAAAGGCAGAGAGCAGGCAGGTAGGAGAAAGTTGAAGTTGAGGATTTATTAAACCAAAACACAAAAAATAACCAAGGGAGTCCAGAGAATAGCTGACACGGAGAAACACAACACAACCCAAACACACCCAACACACCCAAACACACCCAAACACACCCACACACACACACACACACACACACACACACACACACACACACACACACACACACACACACACACACACACACACACACACACACACACACACACACACACACACACACACACACACACACACACACACACACACACACACACACACACACACACACACACACACACACACACACACACACTGATTGATCTGACACAGGACAAGGGGAACACAAAGACTAAATACAGAGGTTAACGAGGTAACAAGAGGCAGGTGACACAAGGGCTGGGAAACACAGGGAGTAAAACTAGACAAGACAAGACAGAGAACAGACTATCAAAATAAAACAGGAAACAGAACATAAAACAAGACCAATAATCACACAACAGAAGGCAACAAGACATGACAGAAAACCAGGCTATAAAAATGACAGGAAAACAGACTACAATAAGACAAGACAAAACACCAAAACCATAACATAATCAACTATGTAGAGGTCAAATATGGTCCGTTTTACGAAAATTGATGGCTAATTGCAAATTTTGTCCGACTGTGTGTCACAGTTCATCAGGAGCTCAGCAGGCTACATGACAGCGGCCGGTGCTGCCTCACCGCCCGGTGTGTCCTCCTTCATAGACTCGCTGTGAGCTAGCTGGATCTCCGTCACAAAGGGAAGCCCGCGGCGCTCCATACCCGCGCAAAGTCACCAGTTCTGGGATTCATAGGATTGAAGTGACAGTAGCAGCTAATGAAATCCCTAATTTTCACAGAAATGCATTAAATTGAAATTGGACACCATAGTTAGCTTCACAAGACCTTGTGGTATATGTTATATAAGTGGCGTGACGAAATTCAAACTGTAAATATACTTTAATTATGCCAAAAGTGAAGCTAACTAGCCACGATCTGTAAACGTAGGATTGAAGGGACAGTAGCAGCTAACGAAATCCCCAATGTTCACAAAAATGCATTAAATTGAAATCGGACACCATAGTTAGCTTTATAAGACCTTGGGGTACATGTTATATAAGTGGCGTGACGAAATTCAAACTGTAAATAGACTTTAATTATGCCGAAATTGAAGCTAACTAGCTAGCCGCGATCTGTACACATAGGATTGAAGGGACAGTAACAGCTAACGAAATCCCTAATGTTCACAAAAATGCATTAAATTGAAATCGGACTCCATTGTTAGCTTTATAAGACCTTGGAGTATATGTTATATAAGTGGCGTGACGAAATTCAAACTGAATATACTCTAGTTATGCCGGCAGCTGGCAGCCAGCCAGCTCCGCGGAGCTCTGCGGAGCCCCGAGCCCCACAAGTCCAGTAACCGAGAAACGGTGACTTTCACTGGGTATAAACGGCCCATATTTGAGCTTTATATCGTTGATTTCTCGCATAAAAAAATCTCAGAAGTGAATTTAATAACGAAATAGCCCGACAAACAATGTATAACTTTGCAGTGTCTGAAATATGAGACCTGCTGTCTCATCTCCAGTGTGTTTCTATGGGGTTCGCTCAAACCAATCAGCGCGCAGCTCATCTAAATATTCATGAGCATACCATATTTGGAAGAAAAGCTCTTGTTCCAAATAGAGCCATATTCACAGGGTAGTTAAGGGCCTAATAAAATAGCATTCAGACAATTTTCAGTTACATACCCTATTAGGAGACCTTAAGGAACAGTGTGAAATACCCTATATAATCATTCTATCACCCCTTTAACTCCCTCCCTGCCATTATTTTAATTGCATTTTTGCATTATCAATAATGATTGTGAGTGGCATTGTATTGTTTGTTCTTTTGATGGGAAAGATGCCGTGCATGCCAGCAAGTAACCATCAGATTTGTCAAAGCTAACACTTGTACAATTTAAGAAAGCTGTTAAAGGTTGGATTTTGCCTGCGCAATGTTCTCCCTATGGGAGAACATGTAAACAACCCATGTAACTCCTGATATTATTTTACCTTTCATATTTATTCTGTTGATGTGATATTGTGTGTAATTTTAGTTGGCTTTTTTTTTCCTCTTTTTTTTCCAAGTTTATCTTTCTAATTTAATTGGAGTATGCATTGGAGAGTGCCCAGATTAAGCCCCTCTGAGGTTTATTGCATCTCTCCATCACATCTTTTATTATGTGTATATTAATCTGTAGTATTTGTATATGTATAAACCAATAAACTAAACTAAGTGCTCATAATGGCCAGATGAGAGCAATAGAGGAACCTTCTTTATCGTCCTTCTTTATCATCAGCCCTATGATCAGCCTCAGAGCAGGAAATATCCTGCTGAAAATTGCAGTTGAGTTGTCAACAATGCACCATTAAAGTGCAAGAGAATCCTCACCCCCACTGTAATCTGTATCTTGTGTGTGAATTACAGTCTATGCCCAAGATAGCTAAATGAGATGTTATTCAAGGAAAATAAGATACTGTAATGAGTATAATTTTGGATGTCAGAGAAGCTTTGATTGCACGGCCCATTGCCTGGTGTGAACTTTGTCCTCCTCGCTGTGGCGAAGGCCAGCTGAGGTTTGTTATGTTTCAGAAGAAGAAGAAAGCGCCTATTTTCAGAGTTAAGTTTCCCCACAGCAATCATATGTGTACCATTCTCTCACCGGGGGCTCGTACACCCTTGAGAGAAGCTGTTGGCTGTGAGCAGGGTAGTGTGATGCTGAACAAACACACTCCGCCAGGTGAACTTTGACTCACTTTGAATCGACCAGCTGCTGTTTCAAAAAATGCACCCTTCTGTATGCGTATTTTGTTTTTACTTAGCTCTAGCACTACGCAGATAGTAGTTTCATTTTCAAAGGTTTTAAAATATTAGACGTATTCAGAGGCTTTACTTAAAGCTATAGTGTGTAGTTTCTGTCTCCCCCATGAGGAATTCTAAGTAATGACAACAACACTGTCAGTGCGTCCACATGATACAAGCCTTCCGTGATCACGTACCGCCGCCCTCCTCCGCGCAGTTGCTAGTAGCCAAAGAGGACATGGAGGATTAAAAAAACATGACAGACTCTTCAGAAGAGATCATTATCTTCACTTGAGTTTCTGCGCGGGAACGTCACCGGACGCCACAATCTTCTGAACATAGTCCTACTGAGAAATCCAGAGAGAGTTGTGTGGAGCTGATAGTCTGAATTAGCATTTTAATTTTTGTTGCTTATTAAGATGGAGCTAATGCTAACTAAACTAACTAAAAATAATATCTTAAAAAAAATGACGTTGTATGAGGTACAATCCCAATGAAGTGTTGAGGACTCATAAGCCACGTGTCTCTTATCTTTAGCTCTATACTTCCTATAAGCACAGACATGAAATTGATTTTGATGGTCTCATCTAACACTCAGTAAGAAAACAAATCTGTCTACTGTATTTCTCTGACACTGTGATGCTTTGAATGGCCATATCCATGTTGCAATGCTCACTGGGAGGCAGAATAGAAAGGCTGTGCGTGTGTGTGTGTGTGTGTGTGTGTGTGTGTGTGTGTGTGTGTGTCCGTGTGTTGACCTATTCCAGGATGGATGTGATCCTGGCTGGTACAATTTCATTCCAGACTGACACCATAAATTTCCTCTACATAATAAATCCCTGCTAATTACAAGGGCATGCTTTCAGCGGCCTCTGGAAACAGCCATGACAAATGATGGAGATGACCTGTACAAAAATGTGTCTTTGCCATTCAGGCTTAGTAAAGTGGGATTTTTTGAGGTATGAGTCATGAGATTCTACACATTAAAACGTTTATCACATTTGTAAATACTTCACTTGTATTACAGACAATAAGTTGTAACTCAATACTAGACTTAAACACATGTGGATCTTTTTATAGTAGGCTGTTTAAAAGACATTTGGTATCAATGTACTTGTGTCTTTAGATGTGTACATATAATACAGTATACATGTTCATTTGGTTTTATTTTAAGCCATCATTTTGTTTCATTCAGATTCGGTTAATGTTGTGGTTTTAGAAATACTAGAATTTTCATAATAATCTCATGGTGACCTCATCATGTGACAGGGTTTTTTAGACAGTCCTCCTTTAGTGGAAGTAGAAATGAAAAACAGGTGTAAAAGTTGTGTGTCATTGAATCAAGGGAACTGTATGTCAGAGAAATCTTTTTCTTCTGGGCTCTGTTTTTCTAAGATTACTGAGACCTGTGATGAGGCCAACCAATGAGACATTCCCATCTGCAACTGATTATTGTGAAATAACAACACATTATATGAGACGGTTTAGACGCGTGCCAGCGCGAGTAATATAACGCACAGTAATTTTCAGGTCATGGTTCATGGATAATCATGGACTTTTGAGAAGTGATTATGGCAGAAAACCTCATACCTTTCGACAATTACTAAGACATTGAAAAACTATAATATTAGGAATATTCACACATAACACAGGGTGGGTGAAAATGTCAAGGGTTGGCTTTATTAAAACTTTTTTTGGGGGACATTTTAGACCTTTATTTGATAGGACAGATGAAGACAAGGGGGGAGAGAGGGGTATGACATGCAGCAAAGGGCCCCAGGTCAGAGTCGCAGCCGCAGCATCGAGGAGTAAACCTCTATATATGGGCACGCACTCTACCAGGTGAGCTACCCAGCCATTAACATTTATTAAAAGCTGCTTTTTCTCTTCTTTTTTTGGAATTCAAGTTTTTTTACTGAATTTTTTCACAGGCTTGTCACATGGAACACCTTTTTTGTTTCAGGAAACACAAATGCCATGGAAGCAGACTTCATTTATTTAATCCAATGAACATAAACAGATAAATAGTATAAACATGTTACAGAAGTATTGCAGTATTACAGGGAACCACTGAAGAGAGAGAGAAAAAAAAATAAAAAAAAAAATATATATATATATATATATATATATATATATATATATATACATACACACATATATGTACACATTTAAACACATAGATACACTTAAGTTAGCCTTATTGTCAACATTTATGTAATCCCAGAACCCCATCCCCCCCCCGGCTTTTTGTCTTTTTTAAGACTAAAGTGATGCAGCTGGATATATTTTCTGTCTGATCTAATGCAAATGGCTGTATGGCATTATTTAGTTCTGCCATTTCTGAATCATACTCAACCTTTTCAGCCTCTTTGACCCTGCAGGCATGCCATGGTGTATCACTATCTATCTAACCGCACCTCTTATTCCTCTCTCACAAAAGAACACATCACATGGGAAAATGAACAATATTTTGGAAAGCATGTGCTTCTGTGGCTCAAAGGAAGAATAATGACAAATATAAATAATGCAACAGCTCAGATTAGGGAGGGAACAGAACACAATCTGCTTGTTGCTTACAAGTCGATCTTGTGTTGATGGAAAGCTTTGCACGCAAGAAAGAGACGAGAAGAAAAAACATGACAGAATGGACAGGATAACAAGATGAGAACAGGAGCAGAAGGGAGGAAACACAAGTGAGAGATAGCTGTATGAGCTGCTGATCAAAACAGTGTGTGTGTGTGTGTGTGTGTGTGTGTGTGTGTGTGTGTGTGTGTGTGTGTGTGTGTGTGTGTGTGTGTGTCTATACGTGTGCTTGTGTGTGTGTGTGTGTGTGTGTGTGTGTGTGTGTGTGTGTGTGTGTGTGTGTGTGTGTGTTGACTGTCAATTCTATAATTGTGAGGACCAAACCTGAGATTAAGCAAAGGGTAAAAGTACATTTTGGGCATACACAGTTGTGGTTACAGTGTAAGCCATGACTGTCCAAAATATTCCTCACAAACACATAACAGCAATGCTACCCTGTGAATGGGTGTGTATCAGACTGCCATTTTTGTAATTGAGTCTGACATTCCGACATTCATCTTAGCTGTTTTCTAGGGTTCTAGGGTAGTTACTTCGCTCTGACCAAATCAGCAGCGAGTGATGTATCCCTCCTGCTAGTCTAGCATTGCCAGATTTAGCTAAGAGAGAGAGACGGATCAGGGACCCCCTGTTACATATATTGTATAAAATTAAGTTGCATATTAAACTGGGCCTGCAATAGTCTCGCTTTGCCAGACCTTCCTCCACAGCGCTGCGGAGGAGGGTCTGGCTAGTCCACAAAGCATTCCAGGATGGGCGAAAAAAATGCTCTGGTTTATTGGCATTTCTTTAAACCAATCACAATCGTCTTGGGCGGGGCTAAGAGCCAGACAGAGCCACTGTGTCTCTGCTAAATAGTCTCAGGAAGGAACTTGTTTTGGTGGAACATGTGTACGTTCAAAAGTAGTTTTAGTCGTGCGACAGAAAACTCAGATTGTTAACCATAGTCCTCACAAATCCACCAGAGGTTAGAACGCCAACACAGAGACAGAGGAAGGTAACGGACATCCAGTCGAAAAGAGTGACATCCAGCGGAATTTACGCCGGCACCTAAACAATCCCGAAGTGGAAGATTATGGGATATAGACTCCCCTCCTGCTGATGTCATTTTTTGTCGTCACAATGCTAGCATGCTATGAAAAGTGGGGTGCCCCTGCAGCTCAACTGGTAGAGTGTGCACCTCTTGTACAATGGCAAAGTTCTTGCTGCAGTGACCCGGCTTCAACTCTGACCTGTTGCCTTTTTGCTGCATGTCGTTTCCTCTCTCTCCTCCCTCTCCTGTTGATCTTGAGCTGTGTTGTCAATAAAAGGTTTAAAATAAATCATCATAAACAAATTTGCTAGAGCAGTTAAAGCTACACTATTTAATATTTCCATATAAACGCCGGATGTCGCTCTTTTCGCTCTTTGCACGACTAAAACAACCTTTGAGCGTCCACATGTTCCACCAAAACAAGTTCCTTCCTGAGACTATTTTGCAGAGGCACCATGGCTCCGTCCGGCACTTAGCACCAAGACGATTGTGATTGGTTTAAAGAAATGCCACTAAAGAGCAATTCTCCCATCCCGGAATGCTGTGTGAACTAGCCAGACCTTCCTCCGCAGCGCTGTGGAGGAGGGTCTGACAATGCAAGACTAGTGTTATTCTGACTTACGGATCCGACCTAACGTGGCGTCCACAGCAGTTCATTGCTTTTTCTCCGAAACGTGGGGTCTTGTCGACCGCAATCCAAGTTACTGTACTGTACTCAAGCAATGACATCATACAGAAACCACGTGGGAAAAAAGTTTTTAGAAGGGTTTATGAAATCTGATTTGACGCTAAAACATACATACTTCGACCAGAATGTGAGTGTTTGGATTTGAACACTACTGGGAAGCTACAGAATGATATAAAAACCTCAAGAAAAAGAAAAAAATAATGGACTTTCCCTTTAAATCTCTGGAAAATCTTGGAAAATTTCCAAGAAATGTGGACAGCACTTATGTCTGAAATCAGGTGTGTGTGCGTGTGTGTGTGTGTGTGTGTGTGTGCTCACTGATGTCTTCTTTTCTCCATAGGCGTAATTTATAGGGGGTTGGGGTGGTTACAACCCCCCCCCCAATAATCAAAACTGGCCGGGGTATCAAAGTCTTTAAATGAGTTTAAAAGAGTTTAAATGCTGTGGTAAGCAAGTATTTGTTAAGATGTACATAATTCCTAAAACAACATTCCAAAACACGTGTAATGTTTTGAATCTGCAGAAAGTTTTGAACAATACAGCAGGTTTACTAATTAATAATAATAATATTTACGTAAATAAAGACATTTGCATGCAGAAGAGACAGAAATTGTTGCAATAAAATTCACCAGAATGCAGGAAATTTGTTTATGTTTGATGATCAAAATTTCCTGGGGGACGACCCAGACACCCCGATTATAATTTGTCCCCCCACAAATGTTGAAACAAATGTTTTCACTAGATACAGTAGGTGGAGATCTCAAACCCCTCCCCCCCAATATTGAACCCAAAGTTACACCCTTGCTTTTCTCATTATGTGAATATTTAGATCTATTTTGTGGGACTGTTTGTGTCTCAGTAAGTCTGTTTGTGTGAGCTAGTTTATGTCTCCTCTGCCTGTATGTGTGTATGTGTGTGTGTGTGTGTGTGTGTGTGTGTGTGTGTGTGTGTGTGTGTGTGTGTGTGTGTGTGTGTGTGTGTGTGTGTGTGTGTGTGTGTGTGTGTGTGTTTGTCAAACAGACAGCAGTCCACAAAAATGCAACCACTCTGGCTCCACAGCTGCTCTGTCACTGTCAGATCTGGTCGCTGACTTTCTGTCTGTTGGGTTGCTAGGTGGTCCGTACCGCCACGCTCATCCCGCACCGTCCGCCTTCGTTGTCAGGGGGAGTATGCATATTTAGGAGCACTGCCCTTACTCCTTCCCTTCTCCTCCTCATCCTCCTCCTCCTCCTCCTCCTAAAGTAATCCATCCTCTTCTCGTTCTTCTGTTCTCACGCCTCCTCATGCCAGTCCGGGAAATGTCCCTTCCACTAAGGTCTGAGCAGCTGGCTCTTCACAAAGAGATAACATTCTCTCAATGTGATAAATGTCAAACGTACTGTATGCATGAGATGCTACTTTCCAGGCTGTAATATAAAGAATAATAAGCCAAATGTTGTGTGATACAGGTTTCATAGACTTGTAGTTCCCTCTAACTGCCGCCACTGCTTAACACCTTATAATATATTTAGTATTAAAGTACAAAGATGTGGAAGATTTAAAGTGCACACAGTAAAACGGATCACATAATTGTCCTTTTAGCATATTGTTTCATTATATGCTTACATAAAAAGGAAATACATGTCAAATTGTGTATTGTATTTCATTTTATAATTTGTTGGATTTATTTTATTTTGGGAATGTTATATCTTACACTCAATTAGAACTATAGTTATTGTATGGGACCAACAAAAACACACACAAAAATAGTTTTAAGTAAAACAAAGGGAGTTTGGGAGTTTGGGAACATTTACAAACTTGTGGCTGGTCTTTTCTCTGGCTGAGAAGATACTGGAGGAGGTCATGACTGTCATTGTAACTTCATTGTGACTTAGCCGACTTACTGAGGCCAGACACAGACGACACTTGCATCTTCCACCAGCCAGTTAGAGAGCTTTTGGATGAAAGTAGGCTATATAGCAAGAGAGGTTTACATCTGCTCATCCTAACCTAACTGAAGTCAGGTAAACAGGATCATAGTGGAGTTATTTTTTTTTTTTCGAGCTTCTGTGCTTTATGTGAGATCTTTCCAAAGTGCAGCAGACAGGAACAGCTCATATGATCAACCTGAGGAAGGCCAGTTATGTGGAAAGAAGTCATGTTTAATTACCACACACAGCCACAACTGGCGGAATGTGCTTCTGGTGCAGCAGCATGGTCAGTACAGCTCAGTTTCTAATACATACTGTACAACCCACATGGACACACGATACACATCAACGGTAGACCTACTGTACATGCTGTACAAAAATGTGTTGTCCTTGTAGCATTTTGTAGCTCTGAGTGGGCAGTGAGTCGCACTGTCAATTTGAATTACAATCTCTGCTGGCAGAGAATCACTCACCCTGAATGCTGAATGAATCAACACTAAGACACAGGGCCTATATGGAGACCCAATATCTAACTGTAAATCGAGGAATGTGTGTGTGTGTGTGTGTGTGTGTGTGTGTGGGCTTGTTTAACTATATTCATGGGAACCGGGAGTCCAGTATACTTGTGGGGTCCTGACAGCTTTGTGGGGCCAAAATGCTGGACCCCACAAGTTTAAAGGGCTGTTTGAGGGTTAAGACTTGGTTTTAGGATTAGGGTTAGAATGAGGTTCTGGTTAGGGTGAGGGTAAGGGTTAAGGTTAGGCATTTAGTGGTGATGGTTAAGGTTAGGGTAAGGGGCTAGGGAATGCATTATGTCAATGACGGGTCCCCACAAAGATAGTGCCACAAACCTGTGTGTGTGTGTGTCTGTGTGTGTGTGTGTGTGTGTGTGTGTGTGTGTGTGTGTGTGTGTGTGTGTGTATGTCTCCTGCATGCGCAGTACAGCAGTGGGGGCGGGGAGTTGCTACGTCCCTAAAAGGTTCATTGATTGCGGATAGCGGGTTCACCGGCTAGAGGCGTCGTGCCAAAAAGTGGTCATCCGCCAAAAACTGATTTCTGTTTACCCTACATGCCAATGATAAAGTTAATCGTACACAAACACATGTTAGAGATGAATGTCCAGGATTATATTTATTATAAAGTTCTGAAAGAAAATACTGGGAACCACGGATTTGGCCCATTCCGAACAGGCACATGCTTCAAACTGGTTGTTTTTTTTAACATTTTAAGGGCTCAGCTCATTATTTACTCACTTTGCAGATTATGATTCTGAAAAAAATTAACAACCTAGAGTTTTGACGGGACAAACCTGAATAGCCTTTCTCCCTAAATGGAGTCTGTAGACACTAAAGTCTCTCCAAGTCATACATAATTCATGGTTAAGCCTGTGCTGGATGGCTGGAAGGCCTTGTACTGTTTGTGGCCCACTGTTATAGCCATATGAATAATTAAATACAGAGGTTTCCTCTCCATTGCCATACAATGTGTACCTTGGTAATTTACACAATCAGGTGGAGATACAAAATGGAAGGTTTATATTGTAGCAGGATCAAGCAGTACTTGGAAGCTACCATATACTGTTCTCTTTGTGGCAGCTGGTGTTGGTACACCATATGTTATATAAAGTTTCTCAGCTGGCCAGGCCTTCATGCTGCTTATCTGGGTGTACTTTCCCAAAGTGAGGTAATGTTTTTCAGTCTGCTCTACCAAAACTCTCAGAACAAATCATTTTGCAATGTCATTTCAAGTGGGGTTGTTTCGCAAGCTTTCATTCTGGAAAATGGAAACAACTCTGTCCTTCGTTTTCTTCGTTTGATCTGTGCCAGATGTTGCCCTCACTCTGAATTTCGTCCTCCGCTCAGTGTGTCCAGCAAATTAAAAAAATGTGGTTTGCTTTGAGTCCTTTTCAACAGACTCTGTGTCGCGTTGCTTAGCCATGATGGAAACCAAACAAAAACAAGGTTTCTGATTTTTTTGGCCAGATGTGAGAGAAATGGTGGATGATGATGTCAGACACAGGGGTTGGATAGGCTCTTCCCCAAGCCCTTGACCCGTTTTATTGAGATGCTGGAAACATTCTGTCAAATTCCTCAGTGGAAAGACCACAGTGGTTTAACAACAGCTGGATCTGTGGTCAGCTGAGAGAAACTGTAGATGAACCATTGTGTAGAGAGACAGATTGTGTAACACGGAGGAACTAGCTTCAGTAGACAATGGAGGGATCCTGCTACTGGCTGAAAAATATCATCCTTTGTCAATAGAAATACAGTGTTCCTCATAATTACTTGTATAGGTATATCCATTTCAACATGTCTTTTAAAAGGTCCACATACCTACACATTACAAAATAAACTAATACAAAATTAACAGAGGTACCAGGAATAGATTCTGTGCTGCAGCTGGTTGATTTGGGCAAACCGTTGTCTTAAGACATCCATGGGGCAAACGCTGTTTTGTTGTGTGATGTATCATAGCAACAGTTTATATATCCAGTTTTCCCTTTTGAATGAAGAATAGATTACCGCCGCCACTCCCATACACTTACCCACCATGCACCCAAACAATTGCAGACTCTTTTTCACCTTGTAATCCTCCTGCTGTTAAACATGGAATCTTATCTCATTGATCTGACAGATAAGGTGGGGTTTTGTCCATTTATCATAGAATAAAGTCATTTTCACTATAAATATTTGAAATGTATCGGCATAGGTGTAATAACATTATTAATATCTGCATTCCCTTTATGTCTGCTGGTTCCAGGGCCCTGAAACTGTGTGTGCTGGCTTATTGGCATGGCTTATTTGGACACTTAAATGGAATAAAACCATCGTTAATGTAATAGTCTCCTGTGGTTCATCTGCAAAGTCAAAATATCTGCTGTGAAAAAAGCTTATTATAACATATTTATTACACATGTAAACAACATGTCAGTTTTTCTGTCAACAGGTTATGTGTTCCAGTGGCAAAACATGGTGTGTAGTTACTTATTATTTAACAGACAGACACATTTTCAATTCAAGCTTGGCAATTACATTTATATGGGGGAATTTCTGTTTTCTATTGGAAAAAAAAACACCCACTTATTTTCGCAATGCTTCCTGTTCATGGTCACAAGGCACTTACAATGTATTAACTTGAACTTAAAACAATGATATGCGAGGCACTGTAAACTCAACCGATTCCTGAAGGTTATACATAATGTTAATAAACTGGGGAACTTTAAAACGGATCCTTATTTTTATTATATAAAAACGGATCCTTATTTTTTTATATAAAAACGGACCTACCAGAGGTCAAGGAAGACATTTTGACGTCACATGATTTGGTTCGAGTCCGTGCGTGACCCCGCCCGCCACACAGAACCACACGCGAACCATGAAGACGCGAACAGAAGTCAGTTTATTGATGTAGCTAGCTAGCTAGCTAATGGCGGCGAAACTCAAATAAATAAATACACACAAAGTCAACAGCCAAAACAACTGGCAGGTGACTGTGCAGTCGAAAGGCCGTCACAGTTTGTCAGTTAAACCGGAGTCCACAAGTAAGTGACGTTAAACCATAGACTATGATATAGAAGTAAATACTGCTAAATAGGAGTTAGCTAGCTAGCTAACGTTCGAGCTAACTTAACTTTAGCTAGCTAACGTTAGCTAAGTTTGACTCTTGTTTCCGCCCGTTATATTCTTTTATCGTTTGCTCTTCCAGCACAGTAAAGTTCCGGGCCTCTGAATCACAGTTTGGTGCATGTTTGTCCAGCATAATATAAAGTTGATATAAGGTCCCTCTAACTGTTAAGCAATAATATGAAAATGTTATCCCTGTATCATGCACTAGCTAGCTAACTAAGTTAACGTTATCCGAAATGCATTAACGCTAGTGTACTATAGATTGTTGGTTTAAAAAAAAAAAAAAAAAAGTGCCATTGCCACTGTTAACAATTATCCTTTCTCCTATTTGCCTTTTTTCTGTGTGTGAAGTAACGTTACACTAATGGCAGCATGTAGTAGACTGGAGGGCTGTTTGAGAGGAGAGGGATATTCATACTTAAGCAGCCTACGGAAGACCTATAAGTGTAACGTTAACTGCATCATACCACAGCCTTGTAAGGTACACTTCCCCACACACTTTGGCACTTTTCATGTGTTTATGTGTTTCACTATTTTTATATACAGTCTATAGTTAGTATGAGTGCATGTAACTTAACTAGTGGGTTACCTCAAGGTGCCTTTTATAAGAATGTGAACCACTGCCATCTTGTGGCCAAGTTATGGAACTAAAAATGATGGGTGCCTTTTTTAAATAAACTTCCTATGTTGTTAGAAGGAACACATTTCAGTCATATTCCAAGCTCAAGTTTATTTCAGATAAATCAATATCCAAAATACTTACTTACGTAAATTGACTCCACATGAGGAGATTGTTGAAATGTTTTTACTTTAATTTTACAATATGTTTCCATATATGGTCATCTGCTCCAGGTCATCTGCACATTACATACCCTGCCACATGAAGCTGTATGCTAATGTCAGAGAAACCTGTAGTCTTGGTTGCAGATGTTGTTAATATCTCTAACATTTCGGATCACATTTCTGCTGGAACATGTTTGGTTCTGTTGTGGTATAGAAGCCTTCATCTGCGATTTTCAACGGTAGAAAGTGCTGCTAAATTTCATTACAATCTACTGCTTACTACATGTTGGTACATGCTAATGCTAGGAAAAGCTGTAATCTAGTCTGCCGATTAGGGCTGCACACTATTGGAAAAAACTGACATTGAAATATTTTATTGCGATATATATTGCGATATAAAATAATACTGGAATTTTTATGAGTTGACTTGAATAGTTCTAATTGTAAATAATAAATCATTCTCAAATTACTGCAGTGATTTTGTAGGGGATTGCATCTTCATGGAAAGTAAAAATAAAAAATGACTTTTTCTTATGTAAACGATTCTTTCTTGAACTTTAATGCTTTACAAACACAAAAGCAAGTAAGCGCTGTGACTACTCTTCTGATGCGATTTTGAAGGGGGAAATTAGATAATTAAATACACTGGTTGACTAACATGACACCATTGTATTCATGTAAAACTAGTCTATATCCTCTATCCTCCTTCCACTTCTGGGATTTCTCCTGTGCCGCAGGAAATTCTGCCGGATGCATGTATTTTCGCCGATGTCTGTTTCCTTCTACTTTCTTTGTGTTGGAATTCTAACCTCTGGTGGATTTGTGAGGACTATGGTTAACTGCTCCTCAGATCTCTGCATGGCAAATCCAGACAGCTAGCTATACTATCTGTCCAATCTGAGTTTTCTGTTGCAAGACTAAAACAACTTTTGAACGTACACATGTTCCACCAAAACAAGTTCCTTTCTGAGACTATTTAGCAGTGGCTCCGTGCAGAGCTTAGCGCCACCCAAGACGATTGTGATTGGTTTAAAGAAATCCCAATAAACCAGAGCACGTTTTTTTTCTCCCATCCCGGGATGCTGTGTGGACTAGCCAGACCTTCCTCTGCAGCGCTGTGGAGGAGGGTCTGGCAAAGTGAGACTAATGTAAAACTTACAATCCAGGCTAAAGTCAGTGATATTAATAATGCATGTTGCTTTCCCAAAAATAATTATGTTGCTCTCCTGTTGCTCACTTATTTTCAGGTTGCGGTCGACGACTAGCGGGGCCTGCTTTGGTTGTTTGATAAATTGATCAACATTTATTGTGATTGGTGGTTCGCTGTGCATGCAGAGCCTGGCTGTCACGCACTAGCAGCAAACTTTGTGTATCCAACAACCCTTAAATCGGTGTGAATTATGTTATATCAGACACGTAGATTAGTGTTACGTTTACAGCTTCGCGGCTCTGAACCGTAGTTAGGACAGACCCCTTGTTTCTTTAGGCTAACTCAGTTAGCTTTAGCCTGGCTGGTAGCCAGTTTTTAGTCTGGCAACTCTGTGGTGATGGTCAGGCGACATCGTGATAATAGTGCATTAAACAGGTGCTTTATTTCTTCTTTGCAGCAAACACAAAACAATGACTACTGTAGCTTCCCCACCCATGGAATAGCATGTGCTTCACTGTGTTTGTGCCCCCTGCCGCTTACGGTACTTCTCTACACACACGAGAGAGCCTCACTTGTCATAACAAACCCTGCCAGACTACGTCACATACACACATTTTGCACATGGCCACCTTCCTTAAAGGGGAAGGGTCACCGATAAAATTAGTCATTGACAATGAGAACTGTGCAAGTTTTCCTATTGTATCAAGTAGCAAAAAAGTATAAAAGGTATAACGTGCTGCTATATATTATGTTGCAGTCAGTATTTTTTGGGAGGTATTGTTTTTCTTATTTATAATACATTCTCAGTTGTGTTCAACCATTCACAAAAGTGTGCCGACTACTCAGCTGCCATGAGTTTGTATTGTGTTTCTCCATCGGACACACTTTCTGCGTTCCGCAGACAGCTGCAGACTTGTACCATCGCATAGCCACGATGTTCCAAGCATTATCGTGGACACATGTAGCCACTTAACTGGAACCGTTTGCGCGTCCGTGCGACCGACAAAAGTGCGCAGCTGTCCGAGCCGTCTCCACCACATCCACCTGCGAGGTGTGTAGGATGGTCGACTTAACCAACCAGTCCTTATTGATAATGTGTCACGTAGCTCTCCTCTGTGAGCAATGTTCAACTGAGAGCCACGAACTTAGCAGAAAACGAATTAAAACACAAGTTAACTAGCAGTTAGGAAAGATTGTATAGCTTATTTTTCTTTTACAATGCAAAAACCTTTTTTAATAACCTTTTTACTTTTGTTTTAATAATGTTTTTAACTGTTTAACTCATAGTGTTAATCGGTCGACTCAAAATTCTCATTTTCGGTTGACGGTTAAAACGTTAATAATTAACATCCCTTATACTACTGAGTAATGTCAGATTCTGAATCTCGAAGGCAAGTGAAGTTTTTGATGCACCTCCCCCTTCCTCTCCTCCACTCCGCCTTTTTCCTCCTCCCTTCCTCCTTTTGAGTTGGTGACATACACTGCCGAGTCTGCAGTGGACTTGTTTTCCTTCACTGCTATGCGATGGTGGTATAGTGGTGAGCATAGCTGCCTTCCAAGCAGTTGACCCGGGTTCGATTCCCGGCCATCGCAGAGATTTTCTTTTGAAGGAATTTGTGGTCAAGTAAATTTAGTCTTTATAGGGATAAAGCTTTGCCAGGCAATTGTTACACCTCAAGTTGTTTCACTCTAATGACTCCCTTGACTTGTGCTGAATTTATGAACAAGTAATGAGTGAGTTGAGTGATATGGTTACTAGTAGCAAGTTGAACTACACTCCTTTGGTCAAGTTCTATGTTCTTGTACGTGTTCTTTGATATCTGCTGTCTTCAAAGTTTGTCAGACAGGGGATGTAGCTCAGTGGTAGAGCGCATGCTTTGCATGTATGAGGCCCCGGGTTCAATCCCCGGCATCTCCAGCATTACTTATTTTGCTAACTGTGAAGCTGTGGTTACAGCACATGTGGCCAAGTCAGCTGAAAGAACTAGTAAGTTCAAGACAGAAAATACCCACAGTATGTGAGACCTTGTATACTTGCACAAGGGGAATAGAATAGAATAGAATAGAATGTTTGCAACTTTCAAAACACACTAATTGGGGCCTGATACTGCCCTTACAAACAAATGGCTGTTTAAAATAATGCACTGTCTGTGTAGTTGCTTGCGAGATGAAAAAGTAAAGGTTGAACTAGGACTGGGCGCTAAATAGACTTTTAAAGGTTTATTGATATTAGGGATCAACTGACACTGTTTTTTCAGGGCCGATATCGATCATTAGTAGTTAATGAAACCGCAAACCGATATTTGGAACCAATACGCATTTACAGTAAAAATTTAAATCTTTTAGTCATAATAAAGATTTTGGAGTGTTACAAACTCCAACACAAAACTTTGTTTAAATGCTTTAAGCAATTATTTAAAAAAACTGAGACTTGCAACATAAAACACAGTAAAAAAAAAAAGAATAAATAAAAACATAAAAAGCTTCCGGAGGTTTTAGTAAACCAAGTAAAAAATTATTATTATTAAATTAAAATTTTTTGCATTGAAAAGTGCATTAACATTTCACAAAATATAAACATAAAGTGCAGAAAGGTTTTAGCAGTATTTCTCATAATAACTGAAAAGCAAAAAAAAATAAATTTAAAGAGAAGAGATGACAGAGATCAAACTTTATCATATTCATTAGCTAACTTGCTAATTTCAACCATGCTTCCATACTACACTGGTTACAGAAAATAAGCCGAACAACTTGTCACTCATCTGGCGATAGCAATGTGCGTTGGTACTCTGTAATAAGAGTGTGAAACATTATTTTGTTAAATTTTACTCATTTAGCTAGTAACTAACTAGTTCGAACTAGCCAGTGTTTCCCACAGGTTTTTGTGATACTATGGTGGGTGGACCTCCGACCCTCTAGGGGTGTTCGGAGGCATGCTCCCCCGGAAGAAAATGTTGCGGTTGGTTTTAACGGTTGGTTTTAAGTTGTGTCTGCTAAATTGTTAAAACTTGATCAATACAAGTAGCTCAGGGTTCAAAAGTAGCACCATCTTCTAGCCAACATCTAGTTAAATATGCAATTGTCTGGTCAATTTGCTTCACTCACCAGTAGGGCTGTACTGAATACCATTTCTAGAGCTCAGGTGGTTTTTAGACATGGAAGGTTGTGTGTATACTCATAGCCGGCGGCATGAGGATCTTTTTGGTCTTTTGGTTTCTTAGGACATTTGGCCAGAAAGTGGGAAGCGTCCCTGCAGTACAAACACTCACCAGCCTGGAGGCGATGCAACCGCTCAGAAGGGGTAAGCCGAGCACGACCCAGTTGCATAGGCTCCTCCCGGGGCTTGGTGAAGGGGTCTGGTGACGAAGAGTGCTGTCCCGGGTGGTGAGTACGGGAGTCGGTGGCGTAAATACTCGTCCAGGGTATTGTGTGATCGGCTGCTTCTCTCGAGCGCCTCTCACGTAACCTATCATTAACTATTAACCAACAAGCAGGCAAAGGGAGTCCCAGATCATCTGTCCAGGACCCTCGGACATCTTCTTTCTGTGTTCTGCAGACAGCTGCAGACTTGAAACTATCGCGCAGCTACGATAATCCAAGAGTTGTCGTACACATACTACTTAATTGGAACCGCTTGCCAGGATGAATCGATCCAACTTTTTTCTAGTCCCGATAGCCTGGGCTTTGTGAATCTGTCGATACCCGATACCGATCTGATACTGTTGTTGAATTAATAATAAATTGTATACTTCCACCTATACTTTCCTTCCACCATGTGGAAGAGCAGACTAAAGGCACCAGACTTTCCGTCCAAGACAAAATAACATGGATGTAATGTAATAAAATTCTTATTTATTTGTTATTTAAAACAATTGTGCATTCAAATCGAAAATAGAATGCAATCAAACTTTAAAAATAAATTTAAATAAATAAAATGTGAAGTAGAAGAAAAATAGTGAATACTGTAATACTGGAATGTCAAAGGCAAGCAGGGTTTTTGATGCACTCTCCTTCCTCTCTCCTCCACTCCTCCTTCTTTTTCCCAACCCCCTTCTTCCCTGTCACTTTGTCAGATAAACTGCTGAGTCTACAGTGGAATGTTCTTGTTTGTACAGCGATGGTGGTATAGTGGTGAGCATAGCTGCCTTCCAAGCAGTTGACCCGGTTCGACTGGTTAAGGCGATGGACTAGAAATCCATTGGGGTCTCCCCGCGCAGGTTCGAATCCTGTTTTTTTAAGTTGTGTCTGCTAAATTGTTAAAACTTGATCAATACAAGTAGCTCAGGGTTCAAAAGTAGCACCATCTTCTAGCCAACATCTAGTTAAATATGCAATTGTCTGGTCAATTTGCTTCACTCACCAGTCGGGCTGTACTGAATACCATTTCTAGAGCTCAGGTGGTTTTTAGACATGGAAGGTTGTGTGTATACTCATAGCCGGCGGCATGAGGATCTTTTTGGTCTTTTGGTTTCTTAGGACATTTGGCCAGAAAGTGGGAAGCGTCCCCGCAGTACAAACACTCACCAGCCTGGAGGCGATGCAACCGCTCAGAAGGGGTAAGCCGAGCACGACCCAGTTGCATAGGCTCCTCCCGGGGCTTGGTGAAGGGGTCTGGTGACGAAGAGTGCTGTCCCCGAGGTGGTGAGGTAAATACTCGTCCAGAATTGTGTGATCGGCTGCTTCTCTCCCGGCGCCTCTCACGTAACCTATCATGCACATTCTGTGTGTAGTCAGAGATGTGCTTATTGCGAAAGGTCTAGTCGCACGAGTTGTCGTGGCCGAGTGGTTAAGGCGATGGACTAGAAATCCATTGGGGTCTCCCCGCGCAGGTTCGAATCCTGCCGACAACGGTTGGTTTTAAGTTGTGTCTGCTAAATTGTTAAAACTTGATCAATACAAGTAGCTCAGGGTTCAAAAGTAGCACCATCTTCTAGCCAACATCTAGTTAAATATGCAATTGTCTGTTACTGAATACCATTTCTTGAGCTTAGGTGGTTTTTAACAGTGAGTATTCAAAGCTGCAGAGGCAGCGGTGGGGGAAAAAAAGAGAGAAAATAAAAGGCGATGAAGCAGCGTGCCTTGTTATTGCAGGACGTTGTTACACAAAATCCTGGGCATTTCAGTGCATGTTTTTTGTTAATGTTATGGGACTCGCACAACGCGACTGACGAGTCTGATAGGTGGTTAATGTTACACCATTGTCCACAGCAGGTTGACGTCGGGTTGCTTTTTTCCAAAAGTTGATTTGGACTAAACTTTTTGCCGCAGGCATTCAAAACAAACGGAAAGACCTGCGTTTTTACCAGACTGAGTGACGGGCGACGACAGACTCAGTGGGTGTGTGAATGAATGCTCAGTCAGCCGGTGTCTCACTGTATTGGCATTATGTACGGCCGTACTATGTTTCTCTTTATCAAATCGCCTGAAAACAACACCAGGCTGCTACAGTATAACCATTCAGACGTCTACAAACATCAGACTGCTTGCTTGTAACTCAGCATTTCTCAGTTCTTGGCTGAGATGGACGACATAGCGCTGCATAAATTAGCGATGCATAAATTAGGTAGATACCTACCCATCAAATTAATATTTGAATATTGGGATCTAGCCCTACTCACCAGCCGAAAAAAACAATGGTAATGAGTGGCTGGTAACATTTTAACATTCACTAGCCATTTGGCTGCTGGACGAAAAAGTCAATTTTGAATCCTGCTTACAATGCAGTGGAATGATATGCATTCTGTCCAAACTACTAGGGATGCTAATTACGTTTTTTTTTCTGACCAATAGCCGACCCTCGTTAACCGATCATTAACTATTAACCAACAAGCAGGCAAAGGAGTCCCAGATCATCTGTCCAGGACCCTCGGACACACTTTCTGTGTTCTGCAGACAGCTGCAGACTTGAAACCATCGCGCAGCTACGATGTTCCAAGCATTGTCGTGGACACATGTAGCCACTTAATTGGAACCGCTTGCTAGGGATGCACCGATCCAACTTTTTCAGTCCCGATACCGATGCCTGGGCTTTGTGAATCTGTCGATACCCGATACCGATCCGGTACCGTTGTTGAATTAATAATAAATTGTATACCTTCCACCTTATACTTTCCTTCCACCATGTGGAAGAGACTAAAGGCACCAGACTTTCCTAACTAAGACAAAATAACATGGATGTAATGTATTGCATTCTTATTTATTTGTTATTTAAAAAACAATTGTGCATTCAAATCGAAAATAGAATGCAATCAAACTTCTTAAAATAAATTTAAATAAATAAAATGTAGAAGTAGAAGAAAAATAGTGAATACTGTAATACTGAATGTCAAAGGCAAGCAGGGTTTTTGATGCACCTCCCTCTTCCTCTCCTCCACTCCTCCTTTTTCCCCCAACCCCTTCTTCCCTGTCACTTTGTCAGATAAACTGCTGAGTCTACAGTGGAATGTTCTTGTTTGTACAGCGATGGTGGTATAGTGGTGAGCATAGCTGCCTTCCAAGCAGTTGACCCGGGTTCGATTCCCGGCCATCGCAAATCCTTTCTTCTGAGGAATGTTTGCTGTAGACCAACTAATTTGGTCAGATCTAGAAATCCATTGGGGTCTCCCCGCGCAGGTTCGAATCCTGTTTTTTTAAGTTGTGTCTGCTAAATTGTTAAAACTTGATCAATACAAGTAGCTCAGGGTTCAAAAGTAGCACCATCTTCTAGCCAACATCTAGTTAAATATGCAATTGTCTGGTCAATTTGCTTCACTCACCAGTCGGGCTGTACTGAATACCATTTCTAGAGCTCAGGTGGTTTTTAGACATGGAAGGTTGTGTGTATACTCATAGCCGGCGGCATGAGGATCTTTTTGGTCTTTTGGTTTCTTAGGACATTTGGCCAGAAAGTGGGAAGCGTCCCTGCAGTACAAACACTCACCAGCCTGGAGGCGATGCAACCGCTCAGAAGGGGTAAGCCGAGCACGACCCAGTTGCATAGGCTCCTCCCGGGGCTTGGTGAAGGGGTCTGGTGACGAAGAGTGCTGTCCCCGAGGTGGTGAGGTACGGGAGGTCGGTGGCGTAAATACTCGTCCAGAATTGTGTGATCGGCTGCTTCTCTCCCGGCGCCTCACGTAACTCATCATGCACATTCTGTGTGTAGTCAGAGATGTGCTTATTGCGAAAGGTCTAGTCGCACGAGTTGTCGTGGCCGAGTGGTTAAGGCGATGGACTAGAAATCCATTGGGGTCTCCCCGCGCAGGTTTGAATCCTGCCGACAACGGTTGGTTTTAAGTTGTGTCTGCTAAATTGTTAAAACTTGATCAATACAAGTAGCTCAGGGTTCAAAAGTAGCACCATCTTCTAGCCAACATCTAGTTAAATATGCAATTGTCTGTTACTGAATACCATTTCTTGAGCTTAGGTGGTTTTTAACAGTGAGTATTCAAAGCTGCAGAGGCAGCGGTGGGGGGAAAAAAGAGAGAAAATAAAAGGCGATGAAGCAGCGTGCCTTGTTATTGCAGGACGTTGTTACACAAAATCCTGGGCATTTCAGTGCATGTTTTTTGTTAATGTTATGGGACTCGCACAACGCGACTGACGAGTCTGATAGGTGGTTAATGTTACACCATTGTCCACAGCAGGTTGACGTCGGGTTGCTTTTTTCCAAAAGTTGTTTTGGATTAAACTTTTTTGTAGCCACTTAATAGGAACCGCTTGCTAGGGATGCACCGATCCAACGTTTTCAGTCCCGATACCGATGCCGATCATTTTCCCTAAAATGAAGCTATATCATGTTATGAGCATTCAAAAACCTGTAGTGGCCAGAATTCAAATGTACGTCAACTGCATGGAGGAGAGTTATGTTAACTACTTAATCACCATAGCTGAAATCAGAGAAGAGTCAGTAGTTCACAGAAGGTCAAAATAAAATAGGAGAGCCAAAGATATAGATTCCTACAACCCTGTAACAGGACTCAGCCCCTGATTACAATATGCCTGTTTTTTATCTGTTCAGCAGCATCACAGTGGTGAGTTCATTCAGCGAGTTGTATCTTTTTTTACCAGTAGATGGTAGTATTTGTCTTTCCCATTCATTGGGAAACCGTTGACTGTCACTGTAAACACTGCCGCTTTCAGATCAGACTCTGAGGCAAGCCCCTCCACAGCAGAGCTTGACGCCCACTCACGTGTGACGCTTTTAGAAAGAGGAAGAGTAGGCCTGAGCCACAGATAGGAGAAAAACACATCACACATTTTAATCACTTGGGTTTCCCTGATGCAAAATCAGTAGTAGATACGGCCCATGACTAAACAAGAACAATTAAAAGTAACGTAGTAGAGGGCTTCATGAAAACTTGATTCAACCCTCATCTGTGATATAGCTGCTAGCTGGGAAATCCAGGAAAGCCCACATTAATCAGTTTCCAATGAAATGTTAGTTTGGGATTTCACCATTTTGTTGCTCTTTCTTGATGACATACTGTAGAATATGTTGCAGGAACATTACCAGTTGTACAGTTTTGCTTCATGTTGGGTAAAACGTATTCACTAGCTATCACCATCTTGGACTTCAAATGTCTTGTCACAACTAAACAATAATAAAAAATGAAGTATTCTGATTCTTTACTTAGGTAAAATTAGTAATGGAACAATGGAAAACTACTCATGATTACTTCATGTCCTTAAAGCTACACAATTAAAAGTATAATGGTGCATTCAATTTTTTTTGCAAAATGAGCAAAGTAACTTGTAACTATAGTTGTCAAGTAAATGTAGTCGTAAAAAGTAATTTATATTTAGAATACAATAGTATAAATAATGACCCCAGTTAATGTCAGTTGGTCGGTCCACCACTTTGGTCTGGATAATATCTCAACAACTATTGGATGGATCGCCATGACATTTAGTACATGGTCTCCAGTGTATGACTTTGGTGACCCCCTGATTTTTCTTCTAGTGCCACTACAAGGTTGACATTTGTAGTTTAGACTGAAATGCCCCTGCAGCTGTTGGAGGGATTGCCAATTTGTCCAATATTTAGTATACTAGTGGGGTGCCCATTGAAAACATGCCTGTTCAGAACGGGCCAATTGCTTGGCCTCCTGTATTTATTGCTTGCAGCTTTCTCGAGAACCGCTCTTCCAAACAACTTCACACTCGACACTGCGCTTCCTTGGGTCCTGAGCAATACACCTGACATATTTGCATCATCCAGTATCATCCAGAGTATACACATTATTTGCTAAAAGCTAGCTATTTGGGACCCGGCCTTTTTTCCTGGAACAAAAGTGCTCATTGCAAAAATTACCCAATCAGTTGATGTTTGAGTTTGCTACAATGTAACATCTCTCTCCTGTCTCTCTTTCAGTGTTGCCAACTCTTTTCCAATTAAAGTAGCTAGCACTGGCTCCAAAAGTAAGCTGAGCAAGACGACTGTATGCAGCCAGCAAGCTGCCCATGACCTGCTTTAATCTTCTTTTAACTTCAGTGGCTGTACAACAGCGTGCTGCATGTGACGTCTTTCACGCACAGTGTGCTGCGTGTGACATCTGTCGCGCATGCGGGTTACCGCATTCGTAAGACAGACATCCGGACGGACTACCTCACTCACTCACAGAGCTTCCTGGCTTTATTGTGCGATGACCAAATGCCTGCAAAATGAATGATAATCCCATCAGCCTCAGCCAAAGGGAATGGGAATATGTCATCATCAACAGCAAGTTGGCCATTTTTTGGAGGATAAGGGTGAGAGTGACATTCGCTGGCTGTTTACTATCAAAATGTGTCAAAAAGAACTGCTGAGCTGACAGGAAAACACTACACAGTGAATAAAATTCAAAACACAAAATGTAGTATATAGTTTACAATCAGACACAAAGGTAGACTAATGTTATGTTTCATTTTGCTAGATAACGGTGGATTAATTCTGCATTATTAACCAACTCTTTGTTAGCATTCAGTTAGCATGGCATTAGCTAGCTTATCTTCATGTATGATTTGTGTAGTCGGCATTTGGCTTGATTAAATTGTCCTAATAAATAAATAAATCTTTAAAAAAAAGATGATATGGCTGTATCATGAGAATTTCAGTCCCAGTCTACGTGGCTGCATTAAGTGCAGAGGCTGCACTTTCCAGTAGGCTGGATCTCATCTCTTAAATTACTTTTATAGTAAAGAGAAAGAGAGCAAGAGAGAGAGAGAGAGAGAGAGAGAGGGGAATTCAAGTGTCCCCTGCCTACTCTCATGTTACCATAGAACCATGTTCCCTCAAGAACAGACCTCATTCTGTCCTTTCCATTAACACTCATCAGTGATCAAGACTGTATACAATACCAAATCAAAAACCCCTTGTTGCTTAGAGATATACATACCTTATGTCAGTGCTGCCAACACATAAGTCTAATAGTAAGGACATTATGTTAGAAAAAGAAAGTAGAGGTTATCAAGACTAATGTGAAATATTCTGACAGTGAATGTTGTAATTTCACAGGAATCTTTCTTAGTTGTGAAGTTACAAATCTAAAGTGAATAATCTGTTTAAATCACTACCCAAAGTAGAACTGAAATATCACAGACATTTTCATTTTATTGCATATTGCATAATGACACATTTTCAATTAGATATCACATGCATTCCACAGAAGTGTCATTTGCATAGCATTGTGATGTATTAATATTCCACAGGAATTTACCCACAGTCCATAAAGAACTACATATACATGTTTGCATGCACACATACTTTAAAAGATAGCTTACATATTTTTTGGTGATCCATAAATTCTTTTTTAAGACTTATTAGACATAGTTTCACTAAAAAAAATAGCATTCATTTGATTACTGTGTTAACTACCACACTGAAATATAGCATGTACTAGCATAACGTAGGGAGCTCTGGGAAATGTAACCAATAGCTGGCAGTTAATGCATAATGATACACAATACCAATCTCTTCCAACCACTGTCCTGCAGTGTTGTTGAGTCACATCAGCCCATTTCAGCAACAAAGTTGAGCTAATTCCATTCATTTCAAGTCATCTTGAAGTCTTGTAAACAATTGCAGTTCGTCAATGAGCCATGTCGCCTGCAGCTGTCCACCTGTCTGAAGTATTCCTCAGTGCTCCAACGTGAAAGCCATATGTTTAAAAAAGGCTAAAAAATAAAATATCAGTTGGCTTTGACTAAAATTCAGCCACATAAATGGTGAGCTGTGGTCCGGTGCTAGCCATATTCTGAAGTGGGGGGCCCTGTCACCAGTTTACAGTAACCTGACAAGGCCCCTAGGTCAATATACAAGGAGCCCTTCCTCCTCATGTGGCCAGAGTCCTCAGAGTACAGAGAAGAATCTGCAGAAAAAAGAAAGGCATACATGTCTGAATAGGGCAAGTATCTTGTCATTAATTACTGGAACCAAATTGACTTCAGAATGTGCTTACCCTGTGTGGTGTCATGGTGCTGGCTCTGCTGCCGTAACATTGTGTGTGTGGCCTCCTCCAGGGCTGAGTCAAGGCTCCAGCAGCGTGGCTGATCCTCCCTAGGCGGGTTGATGGCCTCGTCCTTCAACAGCTCGGACGCCGAGCTCCGCAGGGCAGGGTTCTTCTCCAGGGCTCTTTCCAGGAAGGAGCGCATGGCCGGGCTGCAGTCCTCAGCTATGTCCTCAAGAGGGGGGGCTTGCTTATGGATCTGTTGGGAGAGAGATAAGGCAAAAATTGCATGAGAAAACTGCAGTATGAGAGAAAAAAATACTAAATTACAAAGACAGTCAATCCTTCCAAATAACTAACAAACAAAACAACATATGTATATATTAGGGCTGAACGGTGAATCACGATTTAAAAGAATGCGATAAGCTAATTGTGAAGACCGCGATAAATCGAATGTGCAATATTTAATCAAATGATTGGTGAATATATATATATATATATATATATATATATATATATATATATATATATATATATAAATGCTGGAATAATGTTGCATATCACAGGTTGTTTACAGAAATGTCCTATTTTCAATGGCTTTTTCATTTATTTTGTATTCCTTTATTGAACATGATGGTAGAAGGTGTAGTATGTAGATGCTGCTGTTGAACTGAGGCAGATCAGACATTACACTTTACAGAAAGTACTGATATTTTTTATTGGAATTGTTTTCTATTATTATAACTTTAGCTTTTGTGATAAATGTTCTGTGTTTGGCTGTTCTATGTTCCATGCTTATTAAAAGAAAAACACTCATATCTATGTTCTCATCCTTGCATTAGAATATAGAGTAGTTTTGATGGTGTCTCATGTTATAATGCTCCATGACATGTTTTATCTGATACACAGTGAGTATTGGACTTTAGCTTTACTTACAAATAATAATAATAGCTAATCGGATCATATATATATATATATATATATATCCAGCAGCTCCTTCAGCAGCTGTGACCCAGTTTTCTTGTCATTGTGAGTAGTAGCTTGTAAAACAAGTTTGGTTGTAGTAAAAAGGAACAAGGAGAAGCAGCAAAGCTCAGCCTGTAGAAGCGACTTAAACCACGTAACATTACTTCTCCATGACAGCAGTTTCACAAGGAAGTGAGTAAATCAAAAGAGCTGATAATCATGTAACATGACTTCTTGAAAGCAAAGAACCCATGTAATGGAAAACCTTTTAAAAGAAGTAGTGACTGACTAACTGAGCCATACTATAGGTCAAAAACTGCAATCAGTCACGTTGAGCCTTTATCGCATGCTAATCTAGGCTGTGGAAGACCTGAACAAGGTCATGGAAAAGTGTCACTTTTTTAAATGCAGCAAGATACAAGATACTGTCTATCTCGCAAGTGTAATATATGCTACTAACTCTGTGCAGGTGTGATGCTAATTGCAAAGAAAACCAAACTGTCTGATGGATAAACGCTTAGGGCCCAAACATGCTTTTGATATTTAGCAGTTGAGGTGAAATAAAAGTAATAATTTTCCAGAGGGTGGTCTCAGAAAAAAAGATGGCAAAAAATGATAAGGGCTTTGCCGCAAATAGTATTTCTACAAGGACTGAACTATTTGTTCAGTCCTTGTATTCTTGAATACGTCTTCAGAGATATATACATATCCAATCGTTGGTGAAACAATATAAAACTAAAAATATCAACCATGCAAATTAGTGGCACTAGAAGAAAGGTCAGGCGATCACTAAAGTCAGTAGACCTCATTCTCTGGGAATCATGCATGTCTTGCAATGTCTTTGCAATCATTCCAATAGTGAGAGTTATTTCAATCTGGCGTGGCTCATAAAAAATGTACAGTTCTTACAATGTAGAGGTAGGAAGGGTATGCAGTGCGTGGGTATCTCTGGACCCATGGAGGGCTTCCAGTCTGCATGTGAATGATGGTAGTGCCCAGGCTGTAGATGTCTGTTTTGGTGTTATGTCCTCGACACAGAACCACCTCTGGACTCATATACATCTAAATGAAAGAAGGGTAACATAACATGCATTAGAAATTGCATTGTGAAAGTAGTTCCTCTTTTTTTGTTTCCCATTGAAATACATGTATCAGTCTTAAACAACATACAGGATAAACACATTCACAGTAAAAGGGTTTTTCTGTTTCAACAAACAAGATAACCTTTAGACCCACGCCGTGTGTGTGTGTGTGTGTGTGTGTGTGTGTGTGTGTGTGTGTGTCAAGGTAAGAGCAGTGCAAAAGCATGTTGGCCTTTGGAGTGTGAAAAGTAAACACAATACCAGAGTTCATCTCTTTCTCTGCTGGAAATTCCAGCTTGCTCTTCAATGTTAATGTAGGCCTGAGCAGCCCAGTGTATTTGCTAGCTCTGTCTCTTATTATTACTGCTGGGTGTCTGCCCTGGGACTTTCCACAAGCCAAGTCATGAGAGGTCAAGGGTGCATGTGCAAATACAGACACACAAACAAGTCTATGGAAAAGCTAGGCCGATACATTATGGGAGAAAAGGCACGTGAGAAATGTCTTGGATTAATCCTAAAATGTCCAAAGTACTGATTACATCTGTTCTGAGAACCCTAAGCATAAGCACACTATTAACATCAGTGAGGTCAATGAGTGCACTGACTGCTCTATAACAGCTCTTGCCAATCAGTGACTTCCAATCATTTGGGAAAAGGGAAGTGCTGACAAGTCCTAAAACTAATTTCTTTAAATCCCTGGGGAGGTCTAGCCTGAGTCATGAGTCAAGAAGAGTGCTCTCCTTTCTAGTAAAAACACACACTCTAGATAAGAGATAGGAAAACAAGTCATCATTAGACCAAGCAATTACAAAAGACATGTTGGCTTTATGCATGCATTATGGGCTTACAGTTGCAGCCTGTAAGACTCAGATCAGATCTCTGGCTTATTTTCTTACCTCTGTTCCTCTAAAGTCGCTGGGAATGTATATATCCTCTGTCATCTGCACCGTCAGGCCAAAGTCCACCAACACTGCCTTGTCTGACATCAGGACAATATTACTGGCTAAAGAAAACAGAGAAAACAATAGTTATGGCACTGTCTGTCAGAGAGGCTGCTGTGTACAGCATTTTCAGTGTTTATGCTTTGCTGTGCAGGTTGGCATTTGAGATAATAATTAGTGACTTCTCAGCATACTGAACTGGCTTGAGTTTGCATTGATTTCAACTGGAAAAAAGGCCACTAAAACCTCCCAAGAAGAAGACAAGCAAGTCACGTGCTTTAAGCCAATGGATTTAAAAGATAATTTGAGGAACAACATCATTGCGCTTAAAAACCTCAGGCGGTATAATTACATATTTTGATCGCAGGCAGGAAACACTAAGTACCACAGCAACATCTCAGAGGGCCAAGCAGGCCATTGTCGTAAATCACTTGCTTCTTTGGACCCTACATTTAACCCTGAGAGAGCATGAGAAGCAGACTGGAAGTTCCTGACACCAAACAGCCTCTGGAGAAAGCTTTGATCCCTGCAGCGGTGCTGTGATTCAACCAATGGGAAACTACCTCGCATCAAACCTCAGCTGAGCCCCACCTACTGAAGCTGGCATGTGTTATCCAATAGTTACCAGGCAGTGTGACTTCCTTAAAACAAGTTCGTCAAAGCTACAAAGAAGACAACTTGTATAATACTCTGTCAATAGATCTCTCTGGTCTGTTTGGTTTGTGTCAGTTTGGACTGATGCACCTCTTCCTGCTCGCCACTTAAGACTCTATAATTATTTTACAAAAACTGTATCCGTCTGTGGCTTGACGTTGACGCAAAGAGGGTAAAAAGTGACATTACATAATTCCTGAACCATGTGTCAGTCTTACTACAATGCAGTACATCCATCAACAACTGCCAAGTTGCGTTTTGCTCTTACGTTTGATGTCGTGGTGGATGACGTTGTGTGAGTGCAGGTACTCCAAGCCCCGCAGGACTTGCTGGGTCACCCAGATGATCTCAAACTCCCTCATGGGCCCACAGCTGTCCAGCTTCTCCAGGACCGAGCCGCCCTCTCCGGCCTCCATGAACAGGTGAACGCTCTGGTCCCAGAGCACGGCGCCGTAAAGCTCAGCGATGTTCTCGTGGCGGAACCGGGCCTGGAACTCCACATCGGCTGCTTTAAAGTGCTCCATAGCGATCTGTGAGGATGATGATAAGATATGCATTATCACAAGGAAATCTCTTGTAACTCAGATACCAAACACAAACTGGTGCCAGTAAGCCTTCTCTGTGTATTTAACAGTGCGTACAATACACTGTGTCAACATAGCATTCTGATGACAACATCAGACTAATAGGAAATGACTCTTTCCTTAATTGTTCCCATGTAGGAAAGAGTTAACAAACAACTATTTATCTAATGAGGGGGGGTTATTTTCAGATAGATAAGGAAAGGACAGAATGTGTGAAAAGTGTGCCACGCGCAACATGCAGTATTTCAAATGTATTATATATTTAACTTCGTCACAAACATCCAGAGAAGCCGTGGAAAGCTGTTCAATGTCCATTCTTACTTTAATCTTGGCCCATTTTGTAAGTTTGTTACACAAAACCTGGTTCTGCTTTTAAGAGCACTGTTCCTCTTTTAATTCAAGGGCAAACATACCAAATGTCATGTTGACATTAACATTCATTGTACAAACACAGGAGTAGATGACCTGTTATCAAATAGTACTTGGCAGGTGAAATATTTGGCACCTGGGGTAAGAGTTTCGAGAAGAGCACGGGCTGGATTCCAGCCAGGCACTGCTCAGCAGGACTCACCAGTTTACAAGCCATTCTCTTTCTAGTGGTGGTGTCCTGAGCCAAGTGGACTTTCCCAAATGAGCCCTTGGGCACAAGGCTAGAGCCGTGATCCTTGTAGGTCAATTTCCATGGAAACAGGAGCACGTCCACGTTGATCTGGTAGCGGCCTTTTTTCACAGCCATGGCCTTCTGCAAACAAAGTTTCAGTTAAGAAATGGATCCTATAAAAATATAAAAGACAGTAGGGGTGAGGGGAAAAATCGATACATCATAGTATCACGATATTTTTGGTCAGTTTGTCTGCTTGACAATCGAGATTAGCAAACAGAGACATTTATCTTTTTAGATAAAACAGATGTTGACAGTTTTCTTTTGGGGACATCATTTGAAACTGGGAAAATATATTGCAGAATATTGCAATATGTTCGCAATATTATTGTATCGTGACATACGTATCGTTACGATATTGTATCATGAGGCCTCTGCTGATTCCCACCCCTAAAAGACAGTAGTTAAAGATTTTTTTGTGCATGACTATATTTCATGCACAAGACATTCAGTTTTGTTCTGGAGTCAAAAGACAAAAAAACTCAACCTTGTTGAGCAGAACACCCGTTTCCTCAGTCAGGTGCTGCAGGGCTGCTGGCTGCATGTTGGAGAGCTGGTTGACAAAGGACAGGAGGTCTGTCACCGCCCCGTACCGAACACCACTGACCCCATCGGCGTAGTCCTTCTGCTGACTCCCCAAGCCCACCGAGTCCCCTGCCTCCTCGTTCTCGTCCATGTCCTCCTGGGAGAGACCTTCCTCTTCGAATGACAAGCCTCCTTCCTCCTCTTCCTCAAGCTGATACAGAGTCTCTGCAGCGTTGATGATGTCTTCTATATTCATGTGAGCCAACAGCAGTTCTACTCCATTACTATATTTGTAATCCATCTTGCTGCTTGACTTGTGCTGCTCACCCTAAAATCAGGAGGTCAGTTTATGGACATGTCTCTGTTTAGTTTGAGACTCGCACAAGCTCCTGTCAGTGATCAGTCAGTGAATGACACAGGATGCGCAGGATACTCAGTATGGCACTTCACTTAAGCACTGAATCTTTGATTCAGCAGGCTGGAAGCACAACTGGGAGGGGCTTAAAAGACTATTTTTCAAGCAAATGAAGGGAGTTTCACAGTAAAGCTGGGAAGCCCCCAGGAAAGCTTGGACCTTATTGTACAATTATAAAACGCTCATAATAATAATATTAATATATTATATATATATATATATATATATTAATAATTCGGGATGTTGTAGATGTTACAACCAATCTCTAAAGTATTTAGCTGCTATTTTTTTTAAATTATTATTTCAACAGCTTACGTCAGATGAGATAGGGAAATGCACACGTACTTGCCGTATTCTTCGAGTCAATAGTTTAAAGCGACTGTCGTCTCCCCATCGTGCGTCTCAATCGTCCAACAGCCCCTCACCGACTGACTGTCTGGCAGAAGTCGGACTGTGTTTAGAAGGAAGTAAACAGAGGAAGTGGCGTCGATCAGCGCCAGCGTAGGTGGTGTTTGTCAGGTGCCAGCGCTTTACTCTCCAACTCTGTAGGTTTCGTTTTCCCTTTCTCGTTTTCTCAAATGAACACAGGACATCACCTTCCGCAGAACTGTCGGGTGTTTTCCTGTGGGAAAATGTCTTTTGCTGCTTTTTGCAAAAGCAACGTTTAAAAGAGGTCATAATTTAATAGAAATGTAAGGTTTAGAGTCCCCGCAACATAATAAACCCTCGGTTACAGAAATACATAACATACTCGAATTGTTAAGTTCATTAGACATAGAAAAAGTCAAATGACAAAATTTCAATTTTAAGTTATATATGTTACTGTAATAGCTACCAAATGACACAGTAGAAGTATAAGCAATCACCCATAGGCCTACATGTATTTTTCATACATATTTTATTTATCGCCACGTAAGATTTGGTACCTCTCTGTTGCCGTAGACAAAACCGAACGCATGCGCATTTCCGTTTCTTTCGGAGCAACAATGGCGTCCCCCTTTGCGGTGTGCAGGTTGAAGGGAAGGGGCAGCCTGGTGAAGTGTCTACAGAAGGTCGATCCATTTCTTCACAGGAATATTGGAACAGACGTTGTTGCTACCCAAGGTGAAGCACTAGTTAGTAAATCAAGCTGTTAAACAAACGAAGTTAGCCTACTTGCTAGCCCTGTCTCCTGTATAGTGACCGTCATTCCAAACTTCATTCAGAAATGTTTATATTTTCAGTAGCCTTGGCTATATATCAAAGTTGGTAAGTTATTTAGTAGAAAACGAAAAACTGAAGAAACCACTAGGGCTCTCGGTAAAAATCGGCAATGTGTTTGTCCACCAAGGAGTCTTGACAATTAGCTAGTTCAGCTAAATCTTCTGTGTGTAAAGTGATTCTAGCTGTCATTTTAGATACGATTTCATTTTAATGACATGCTGCTTTGTGGATGATATTTGTGCCGAATTTGT
>NC_135876.1:500741-660741 GCF_031162955.1 Sander vitreus | reverse complement strand
GCACATATGCAAACTGTTGTAATTCCTACACCGTTCACCTGATTTGGATGTAAATACCCTCAAATTAAAGCTGAAAGTCTGCAGTTAAAGCACATCTTGTTCGTTTCATTTCAACTCCATTGTGGTGGTGTATAGAGCCAAAAAGATTAGAATGTATCTATATATATATATGTGTATATATATGTATGTGTGTATGTATATATATATATATATATATATATATATATATATATATATATATATATATATATATATATATATATGTATATGTATATATATGATATATGTATATATACATATATATATATATATATATATATATATATGTGTATATATATATGTGTGTGTATATATACACATATACATATATATGTGTGTGTGTGTATATATATGTGTGTGTGTATATATATATATGTGTGTGTGTGTGTGTATATATGTGTGTATGTATATATGTGTGTGTGTATATATATATATATATATATATATATATATATATATATATATATATATATATATATATATATATATATATATATATATATTATGTATATATATTATGTATGTGTGTGTTCCATGTATTCCAATAAATTCAATTGAAGTAGGATGTATGTATCAAGGATTGTGTTAATCATGGCCTCTCTCCTCCTTTACTCTCAGATAAACCAACAGATAACCTCCCTGAGAGATATCTACCAGCTCACAGAGGAGAACAGCCGACTGCGTTTCCTCGTCTGCTCTCTGCTCAAGGACATTGCTGCTGCGTATTTCCCAGAATGCACCATCAAGCCATTTGGCTCATCAGTGAACGGCTTTGGAAAGCTGGGCTCTGACCTGGACATGTTCCTGGACCTGGATGGCATCAGTAGTAGAAATGCAACGAAGGTAATAATGGGAGTTTGGGGGGGTCGTCCTTGAGTAGGTGCCTTTTAGACTAAATGAGGTGAAAACCAAAGCCACTAGCTCAGTGTTCCTCAAACTTTTTACACCATTTCTAACTGATCATATTTTAAGTATTAGTATTGGAAACGTTGTAGTATTCCTATAGTATTGTTTTTAAATTAATTAATTGATGTTTTTTTAAACACAGTATATCAGGGATTCCATCCGCGTACCACTAGAGGCAGCACACGTACCACCAGTGATACTCGTACCACAGTTTGAGAACCAGTGCACTAGCTGACAGGGGGTAATTACGTTATTGCTTCCACACATAACATTTTCAATTTGCAAAAGATAAAGTTGTGCTTGATTAAACAGTTACTGTACATAAAATCTTGCAAAAACACAACACATCTGCCATGAAGAAAAGCATGTACTGTAAGTATTTTGGTTCTAGGTACTTAATACTGATCCGTCACACAATTGAGCTGAAGTTAAAGCACCTCTTTCCACTTGCAACAGCTTAGACTTTCCAAAAAAACCTAGGTGAAACAGCTACCAGCTGCTGTGGCCACACTCATTTGCCGCCATCTGAGTTCTGTGAGGGCTGAGTTCTGCAGAGTGGAACTGAAGACAGCTGCCGATGGCAATGGCCAAAAAATCCCAAAACCAACCAAAAAAATACTACATACACACTTAGCTGCTTTGCATTAAAGCTTTTCTTTGACATTCTAGAAGCTTTTACTTTTTACTTACGTACTACTTTTAAAAATTAAACCAACGTTATCCTGGTAAAGGTTTTGCATAAATTCAGAAACTGATGCCTGGACTTACTTAATTACATTACATTAGCAGAGATATATGTTTGAAAAGTCTGTAACATATAAAATAATGTAAAATCTAATTTTTTTGAAGAACCTGCTATGAAAAATCTAACCATTGTCAGAATTGTTGTATTCCTAATTCATAGAGTATTTGCCCTTGTTAAGAGGAGCATTTATTTATTTCAAAATCCTTTTGTTAAAAAAGAATCAATGCAATAATGGTAACACTCCTAATATCATTTGTAAGCAGTATATAAGTGTGTATAATAAATGTTTCTATAAGTGTTCCTAATAATAATAATACAAGTTTATTTGATATAGCACCTTTTACTGACAAAGACACAAAGTGCTTCACATGATAAACATTTGTTAAAATACAGTAGGATCCAAACAGAAAATAAGCAAGCAAAAATAAATGAAATACCAATGGAAATAAAAGATTAAAAACTTAAAACCCAAAGTTACAAACATGAGACAAAAGCGAGTTTAAACATGTGTCTTCAGCTGCTTTTTAAAAGCATCAACTGAGACTAAGTTAATAGGAAGGGCGTTCCACAGAGTCGGAGCCACCGCTTCAACGGAACGGTCCCCTTTAGTTTTTAAACGTGTGCGTGGGACCACCAGTAATCTCTGGTCAGAAGACCTGAGGGACCTGTTAGTAGTGTACGGCTTGAGCAGGTCAGAGATATAAACAGGCGCCTGACCATGCAAAGCTTTACATGTCGGAACAAGAACTTTAAATTGGATCCTGAACTTGATCGGAAGCCAATGTAACAAGGATAAAATGGGAGTGATGTGCGACATCCTGCTGGACCTGGTCAGCAGCCTTGCAGCAGAGTTCTGGACTAGTTGTAGACGGTCCTGGGACGACTGGCTGAGGCAGGTGAAAACAGAGTTGCAGTAATCAGGCCAGGATGATATAAAACCATGAATGATCATCTCAAGTTCACATTGTGAAACAACAGCTCTAAGTTTGGCAATGTTTCTCAGTTGAAAGAAACATGTGCGGGTCAGTGATTTGATATGTTGATCAAATACATATCATAATCAAATATAACACCAAGATTTTCTGAGGTTGGACTGTACAGCTGAAGAAAGGGACCCCAAAAGCTGAACAACCTTGGAGGCTGTAGTATCAGGAGCAATAATTAGCACTGGGAAATTGGCAGTCTGAATAAAATGGACGAAATGAATACAGTGCACTAGGTAGGGAATGGAGAGTGATTTAGGAACATTAAACATCTCTAAACTCTCTGTGTGCAGCCAATATCCGGTCTGTCCCTGGAGTATCAGATGAAGAGGGCCAACTCGGAGCGGGCCGTCACCCAGAGCATCCTGTCCGTCATCGGGGAGTGCGTGGACCAGTTTGGGCCGGGGTGTGTGGGGGTGCAGAAGATTCTCAACGCACGATGCCCCCTGGTCCGTTTCACCCACCAGCCCTCTGGTTTTCAGTGTGACCTCACAGCAAACAACAGGTATTCACCCTGTGCACATGTATCATGAGACCAAGCCTATTTGCCATACACAAACAGTATGAACAATGAGTTGTCATGGCTCTGGTGTTGCAGTGGTTCATTAAAGAATGGGTCAGTTTCAGAAGGGTCATAACTCAAAATGTCAGTTAGAGTTGGTCATAGGCCTCTCGCTTCACAGAAACTGCTAGTTTTATGTCGTCCTTGGCATTGCAAAAGCCCCAAACAGAAACCTGACTCCGACAGGAAATGCTGTGGTGGCACAGTTGCATGCCTGCCACAGTGAAACTGAACAGGACGGCCAAAGAGGGGGCTTGTTTGTGTTTCACTTCTTCCTTTTCAACATTAAAGGTATATACACAAACACGTACACGCTCGCTAACGTACAGAAAACCACTTTGCAGTTTCTAAGGAAATGGGGTTGAACCACCGGCTGTGGGTGGATGTGAGGGGGACTTTTCTCAAATCATGCTCGGAGATCTTTGAAGCGCAGCACTTTCCTCTGTGTGTGCGTGTGTGTGTGTGTGTGTGTGTGTGTGTGTGTGTGTGTGTGTGTCCAAAAAAACGCTGTGTGTGACTGAGGCTGTAACAACAGCTGAAGGCTGCTCTCTAGTGGTGGTAGTTTCACTGACCCTTGACATTCAACATAATAGAGTATTTTGTTTTCTGTACTGAGGAGGCTTTGAGGTATTTGGATCAAAAATATTTTCAAATTATGCTAAATGTGTGTACAAATACAGGCACTTAAGGGCATGAAGAAGACAAAGGTTTGGACTGCTTTCTGATTTATGCTGATGCTTTTAGAAATGTCCACTGCACAAAACAATAGTGGGATGCTTACACTATTGCTTAAGAGCATTGAAAATATAATCCTCTTACATTATGACATATAGTATGTCACAATTAACATTATTCATGAAACATGTAATAAATTAGCCCACTGACAAATCCAATAATTTTATATCACAGAGCCAGGAAATGTATAATATACAGAACTACTGTACATACAAATGTATTACAAGTAGGTCATCATGTGAGGTTTAGATGAAGCAAGATGGATATATGTTCTCAATAAGCCCATGTGGGGACACCGTGCCCACATTACAACACAGCCACTGCTAAAGTATATTTTTCCTTTAATGTTCCATCAGTATGTTAATGAAGAAGCTTGAATCATTCCAACATGGTGACTGACGACATGACATCAGATGATATTTTTAGAAACTGTACACTGTGGGATATTATTTTATACTCTGCAATTTGTTTCCTGTTTGATATTTCTATTATGATGGTGGCAGCATGTCCTATTTGGCTGTCCCAGAGCAGGAGACTGGATTTCTATCCTAGTCATTTTGGCTGAAAGAGCAAGCAAAAAATGCAGTAAATATTTCAATATTCACCCAGTGAAGTGTCCTGCCTGTACTTGTATTGGAAGTCTCCACATTCCAAACACTGAAAGGAAAAGCCACAACTAAGCCCTGTCAGAGTAACAACCAGAGTGGTTGTAACTCTGTATGTTCTCTCCACAGGGTGGCGATGAAGAGCACGGAGCTGCTCTACCTGTACGGAGAGCTGGACCCGCGGGTCCGTTGTCTAGTGTTCACCGTGCGCTGTTGGGCCCGAGCTCACAGCATCACCAGCAGCATCCCCGGCGCCTGGATCACCAACTTCTCCCTCACCGTCATGCTGCTGTTCTTCCTGCAGAGGAGGAGCCCTCCCATTATCCCCACCCTGGACCACCTAAGGGACCTTGCAGGTACCACCACATCTCACATAGTAGACAAAATATTTGGTAAATATTTTGGCAAAATATGGGTCAAACCATTCTGATTTAAGTATTGTGGTGCTGCAGAGATGTCCCGGCCTACAAATCCTATCTACTGACTAAAGAAAAATCTTTGTTTGGTACAGATCCTCGCAAAAATGACACTAATCATTTTAAATAATTTTTTTTGAAGGTAATTTTTTTTTGCATTTAGGCTTTTATTGTGACAGCTCAGACATGGAAGGGGAGAGAGAGAGAGGGAATGACATTCAGGAAAGTGCCATAGGTCGGAACCAAACCTGCGGCCTCTGCAACAAGAACTGAGCCTCTAGGATGGACTCGTGCTCTCCACTAGGCCACCCAGGCACCCTCATTTTAATTGTTTTTAATTTGAATATTTTTCAATGAAAATGAGAATAATGATCCAAAAAGTATTCCCTCCAATATCGTGAATCATATAGCAATTACAGTATCAGTAAAATAATTGCAATTAGATATTTTTCTCACATCTTAGCAGCCCTACTTAGGAGCATACCTTACTATGCTCTATTACCATGTATACATCTGTAATAAATGTGTCCCGTGATCATTAAACCGTCAGCGTGCCAGTCTGCCTGCAAGTCCACTGCAGTCCCTCCATCTCTCCCTCCCTCTGTCACCTTGGCTGCCTAATAATTGCCTTCCAAAAGCAATCTACCCCCCCCCACCCCTCCACCCTTCTTCCCCACACCTCCTCCTTGGCCCTGTTTAGCGCAGACTCTATCACACAGAGTGCTTACAGGACAATAAAGTGCCCATCATTCTGTGAAGGTCACTGACCCCGCCTCCTCTGGACAGACGCGCGTGAACGTACTGGCGCCCCCCTCCCCCCCCCCCACCCACCACCACCAGCCTCATCATGGTGAAGGAGACTGTTAACAAGGGCATTGCTGGAGAAGCAAACCAGTCAAGCAAGGACATCATCCAGGCCCCCTTTTTTTTTCTTTTCTTTGTACATGCACCTGCTCTCTCTCCTTCCCCCTTGTGTCTTTCTGTCCCCTCTCCATGAATGCACCGACACCATCCATCTGTGTCTAGTTTATGGCCATCATAGGCATGTAAAGGCAGTAATTTACCTTGTATCCCCTGCTCCCGTCCCACAAGGTCCCGCCGACAAGAGCGTGATTGAGGGGAACGATTGCACGTTTGTCAGCGACTTCAGCAAGATCCAGCTCCAGAGCAACACGGAAACACTCGGTGAGCACGGGAGCGTAGAAACAGGGCTGCAGGGCTACAATTCAGTTTGATTGATACCGATGTTTCTGTTAGCCGCTAACTTGACTTTTTCTTGCTTTGTCTCAGAGCAACTTCTGTGCGAATTCTTTGAGTTCTACGCCACCTTTGCATTCAGCAGGATGTCCATAAATATCAGAAAGGTATGTATGATTATTCACATCCATTAAGTCCCTTGTAACAAATAAGCCCTCCCCCCCAAGTAATCAAAAGTGGCTGGTGCAACACCCCAAAAAACTATTATAATTTCCCTTACATAAATAAAGACATTTTCACCCTAAGTTGATGCAGAAAAGGCACAAATTGTTGCAGAAAAATTCACCAGAATGCAGGAAATGAAGTGTTTGATATGCTCACAATTGCTCACAGATCTCAAACCTGGGACTCACATTCATCACATGGATACAAACATGGCTCCAAATGAATGATAATGTTGCTCTGCTGGATGTATAAATAGGTAAATAAATTGGACAAGTCCGCCAAATCAACTTAAAAAGGTGATGATATGTTAATGTTGTGTTCAGTTATTGCAGGTTTAAGTGCAGGTTGAAATATATTCCCACATTTAAGCCTCCTTTCAGACATTGTTTTACGCACAATGTTACATGTCCCTCTCATGGCTGAATAAATGCCACAGCTACTTTAACGTAACCGTCACAAAGGAAATGTTACTCGGTCATACCTAGTAACATTTCTGTCATACTTTCAGCTCAGTACAAGTCTAGATTGAATGCTGTCAGATTAACGTAAAGGCTACAGCAGGACAAGGTTAACTAGTTAAATATGCTAAGGGAGAAGCTAAAAGCATGTCATGTTTGCCTTATTAAGAGTAGTGTAATAAAAACTTCACCTAATCATAATCTCTAATGTGCACAAAACCATATATATATATTTAGTTTTAAGTTGTTAAGGAGATTCAGTCCATAAAGAAAATGTTTCCTCTCACTCTCCCCTGCCAAATATCACGCAAACACTGTGGCTCTTTCCGTAAATGTCCTCTGTCTGACTGAGGTTATAAGGAACACTGTAAAAGTCACTTATGTCTGAAAGACAAAAATCACTCTAAAGCAGGATTTATGCGTATGCGGGGGCTCCACACAGAGCTTTCGCTCTAGCCTACGTAAGTGGCCTGACGTTTATACCTGTGCGCTGGTGTCTGCGTGTCGTTCTAGCGTATCTCTTTAAGAGAATAGCAGGGCCGGCATGTGTTTGCGCGTGGCGAGTGTGTGGTAGAGCGAGTGAGAGAGTGGCGGGCATTAGCTTCTGAGCGAGTACCAACTCTGGAGGCGTAGAGGGAGAAACAAAGTGTCTCCCCTGTCCTTTCTGACCACGGTGGGAAATCTGGAGCAGGAGAAGTTAACCCTCTCCTTGATGTCATGTTGTTGATGGAGAAGGAGAACCAGGACATGAGTCGGGGGGGGGGGGGGGGGGAATGCAAAGTGGATCCAATCACAGTTGTTGCGGTCTGCGTCACAGAATGCCAAATGCTGAAGATTTGTTTAATATGATTTTGAAACAGTGTCAATGTTATTTAGTTTGTCCACCAGAGAGCACTGTCCATTCTTAAATAATAAAATCTAAGGGATCCTGATCAAAAAAGTTAATGTATATGTTTATGTAAAAAAAAAAAAAAAGTGCACATTGGCCATAAATTGTATTTTTGTAACTCTCTAATACCATCCTGCTACTTGGGTGGCATCTAATTTTACCTGAAAATGAAATGATTGCATCACTGAGAAACCAGAACATAAAAAAAGTATATTCAGAAAGAACTTCAGCACTCAACGAAATCCAGTTCAACCTCCTTCCAATATTTCCTCCCAGCCTCAGAGCTGAGCTCCAGCAGAGAAATCTGTTGGTAATAAAGGCAGTGTTTGGTGGATGGCGTCTTCCCACACACACACAGATGACAGCTGCCCTTGTCATATGTGATTGATGCCAGCCCCACAGGGCCCGGCGCCCTTGAGCTGCAATCCCAATTAAGAGCTCCGTCAGGCTAAGTGTAAACAAGCGCATATTTATTCTATTTAGACCCATATTCAGTCTGTTGCTGCCTGTGTAATACTTTTTGTAGGCACTGAAAGAGTGTTCACGGTGAGACTTTGGAACTTTTAAAAAATAAAATGGGGAGGAAAGATCAAGCCAACAGTGTTGGAAATCTCTTTCCAAAGTCTGAAAGATAATATCAGGGGGAAGTATTCAGTGCAGACTTTTCCTCTCTAGCTGTACAGGTTAGTTAATTAACCTACCTCTAAAATCTGTAACATTTAATGATATCCTATTTATCATCTATTACGTTGTTCTGAGAAATTTGGTTGATAAAGTAGGTGTTCATGCTTTGGTGGCGCATTATGTGAGATGCAGAGACTTTGCTAGTGCTTCAATGGAGTTTAATGAATTGATGTCACTGGGAAAGAGAGACCCTGCAGCTTAATATATGAGACTAATGTCAAGTTTGACACAGCAGAGGAAGCCTGCAGGTAGACTGTGGCCGTGACCCATGCATATAGGCTTTCACCAGTGAAGCAACAGCCATAAATCTGCTTTACTGTATTCCAATTCTCCAGTTCGCTCCCCTCCTCTGACTGATGGCTTTATGCTGCCATCTTCTGTCTTTCCCCCCCAGCTCCATCCCTTATCCTTTCAGCCCCTTTACCCTCAGACTTTCCGCTGGATACGGCATGCAAAGTACCATGGGAGGTTCTTGACTTCTCTTTGACCCACATATTGATGGTTCATTTGATGGCCATGACTGATAGACCGAGGTACAGATCATGTATGCTTCTTTTGCTTACATGTCCGGTGTGCATAGCGAGTTTTCCTAGCAGTCATAGCAGCTCGTTCCTGTCATTTTTTTGGTTCCCCTTTTTGAATTAGTCTCACTTCTCACAACTCAAGTCAAAATGTCTTCCAGAGCTATGTCCATGCCTTTCCCATCTGCTAGCCTGCTGAGAGGTGTACCAGTCAGCTATATGTTCCCCAGATACAGCCGCAAGACCTAAAACCATGACCAACGAGATAGATGGACCCTAGCATACAGGAATGTGCTAATGGCTGCTGCTCACATATGTGTTTTCATCTGCTAGCATTGTCCCATTCCCTCTCTTCAGGGCAAAGAGCAGAACAAGCCTGAGGTAGCCCCGCTGCACATCCAGAACCCGTTTGAAACCTCTCTGAACGTCAGCAAGAACGTTAACGCCACACAGCTGGACCGCTTCGTGGCTTTGTGTCAGGAGAGCTCCTGGCTTCTCCAGCAGAGTGAAACCAACACATTCAGAGGTGGTAATAAAGGAAAGGCTTCCCAACCTTGGGGACTCGCTACCCTCCTCCTGCCCTCCCAGGTTGCAGGGATCAACGTTAGCAAGAAAAGGAGACAGGAGCCAGCCAATGAGAGGATCAAGAGCTTGCTGGAATCCTTGAAGAATACCAATCGGCAAAAGAAAAGCTAAGAATCTCAGAAATCCACTCCATCCTCTTGCAATCACTTTAACTCATGCATTGGTGAACATCTTCTGGTGTTATTGTCTGCTGCCTCACTGAGGGAGCGAGGAGAGGCTTCTGCAGTCAAATTCATCTGCTGGACTATAGTTCCAAACATGGACACTGGAGGGTGTTACTGAGGCCTGTACAGTATGTGCATACGTTTGGGACCAGGAATAAGGGAGTGATTTTTGTGTACTTTACTATAGACTTGCCTGCTCTGTTATAATTAAAGCCAGTACTGTGGAAACTGATGCAAGTCCTGCCAGACACTCTTTAGGAGCTAAGACTGTAGATTCACAGGTTAATTTGATTCAAAATGTGTTGTACATGGATGTATCTATTTACACTGATCACTAACATCTGTTAACATCTCAAACAAAATCATTATGGATATCTTTTTTTGTATTAATGTTACAATACAGATGGAATAATGAAGCTTTTATTGCAAACTGAAAACACTGGGTTTGGTTATTATGGTGCTCCAAAAACTCAAAAGGCAGTAAAAGGGTATCGGAGGGCATCAGACATATAATATAAGTGAATACATCAATACTATTAGTTAAAAGGAGGGTAAAACATCATAATAAACGTAATACTTTTCGTCAAATTCCAATTGATTGAAAAAGAAAGGGAATATCTTTTTATTGTTTTCTTCTACCTCCAGTAACTTAACAACATAACTTACAGGTGTATTTATTTGACTCCTCTGTTCATCTCTGACTAGCTGGTTTTAATTTTTTTAACTAGAGCAAATAGAAGACAGCATGGCAAGTTGGGTCACCTAAAAACACAGGTAGCTAAGCAAACTGAGCACCAGTCTCTTTACCTATAGCTACTTAGCTGGAGCTAACTTTCATCATAAGAGCATGACACTAGAGTAAGTAAAGTCAAGCATCCATACCACATACAGCTATAGCATCACTGTATATACATTATAAACTCTTGTAACAGTAGCTTAAGCCTTTTAGCTGGCAAGCTAACAGTAACAAGTCTCTACACTAATTAGCCATTCACAGACACTAGCTCCATAACATCATCTTCTATTACCTGCCGAGCTAGCTGTCTTGCTTTATTAAACTGAATACATTTGTGGTAAGATTAAGATTTACTTTATTAATCTTGCAAGGGGGAATTAAAAACATGTTTCACTCTGTTGTTAGTTATTACACACAGACCCAAAATGCACACGCATGCCTAGGACCTATACAGGGAGGGATGTTGGAGCGAGGGGACAGCCCATGACGGGCGCCCCGAGCAGTTGGGGGTTTATCCTTGACGTTGCACTTCCGGGATTGCTCCGGTGCCGCAGGAAATTCCGCCGGATGCATGTCTTTTCCTTCCTTTCCTTAAACTCTGGTGGATTTGTGAGGACTATGGTTAACTGCTCCTCAGATCTCTGCAGGGTAAATCCAGACAGCTAGCTAGACTATCTGTCCAATCGGAGTTTTCTGTTGCACGACTATTTTACAGCGGCTCTCTGAGGAGCCTCACACCTCCCAAGACGATTGTGATTGGTTTAAAGAAATGCCAATAAACCAGAGCACGTTTTCCTCCCATCCCAGAACGCTGTGTGGACTAGCCAGACCTTCCTTCAGAAAGCTTTGGAGGAGGGTCTTGCAAAGCGAGACTAGGGGTTTGGTGCCTTACTCAAAGGCACCTTGGCAGTGCCCAGGAGGTGAACTGGCACTTTTCCAGCTACCAGTCCGCACGGGGACTTGAACCGGCAATCCTCTGTTTATCAAGCCAAGTCACTATGGGCTGAGTCACACAACCCCAAAATTAGTTCCTTGACCGGGAATCAAACCCAGGCCACGGCAGTGAGCGCGCCGAACCCTAACCACTAGACCACCAGGGATTGATGGTGACGTTGTGAGCTAATTTGCTAAAATGCTTTAGCTACTGTAGATGGACTTTATGGCAACAGTATTAAACATTATGAACGAATAACACAACCTCTACTGGCTGGTATTATGATTAAATTAGCTTCAGCTCGGTACAGTAAGCTAGCTAACCACATCATCTGATGCTCTAGTCTGATGCAGAAGCATGATGTTCTTCCTTGGGGAAGATAGTGTATATAGTTTCAATGTATCATATAAATGCATTGGTGGTAAAGGAAAACAATTAAACAAGCATCTTTTTAGTTCCAAAGTATAAAGCCTAATTTATGTTTTTACTTGCTGCATTTTTTTTTATTGTTGATGTGTTCACTTATATTTTTGACTTTGTCTGATAACCTTGTACTTCTTTTTTGTACGGTACAAAGAAGACTGACAGCATTTTCTCTAATGTAACATCTGGATTTCAATTTTTAGAAGCAAATGAAGAAAAACAGTGACATAATGTTGCTAGACTGTGTCACATGTATAATGAAGTAGACAGCCCATCAACTTGATCACCCAGATCATTGGAACCAAAGTCAGCCAGCTTTGTGGCAAAGTCTGTTGAATGGATCGAGCCCCTCTGGAAAAAAAAACAAACACTGATTGATATGTCATGTTACGTATGTGAAAGAGACATACCACTTTACCTCTTAAGTTTCCAGCTTACAATGCCCGCTAATCGCATGGAAATGTGGCTGAAACACCAAAAAGGTCATTCACATCCAAATCTTTTTTTTTTTTTCAAAGTTATATAACCTGTAACCTGAGTGTATGTATGTGTCTGTGATAGAGGAAAGAGAAAAGACCTCAGGGGTGCATGTGTTAAGAGTGCGGGTGCAGGTTCACATCCTATGAGTTTGCCTGAGTGTGTTTGGACACGAGTGTTTCAGGCCCATGGGATAGTGTTTGAAGAGCAGGGAGAGCGCAGCCCGCAGCTGTTTTTCCGCCTATTGCTGTGGGAGGTCAGGGGGTGAGAGGATATACTTTTAACTACCTTCCCTCCCACCACCCATCCACCATCCACCCGTTGCCATGGGGGCACGGTGCAGATGGGAAGAAATGGGAGTGAGGCAGAGGAGAGCCCATCGCCGCTTCGCCCCCTCCTGGTTTTGAACTTCACTCACTGTCCCTGCCTCCTCTGTTCTAGCTTTCATTTTGCTTTCAAATTCAACGTGCCTCTCTTTTTTTTATCTCAGTCATCTCTTTTTCCTCTCAGAGTGGCAGCGTGCTTTGAGGTTTGCAGAGTTTGTTTATTACCATAAGTGAGTTTCTGATTGATGGATCTGCTCTGGTGAAGCAACAGAGTGGTTATGAAACACGGTGGTTAGTGAAGCATCGGGTGGGGAAATCAACACCTCGGGAGAATTTGATGGAATGGGACTGCTGGTTGTTGTAGGGTTCATTTAAAGCAGCTAGATTTCAGTGACTAGAACCTCTGATTTGTATTTGGTGGTTTAAATGTGCTGTACTGTTCATTATAATTTATAGACCCTTCTTGGATGGTACTTTCTCCATTTATTCGAACAATTTATGGGGTAATTACAGGCATAGATAGAAACTGTGGCCACTTGCCAAAAGGTTGCCACAGGTCAATGTCAAGGTTAATCATAATTTGTTCTAACTCGTCTTAACCATTGCAGTGGTAGGTTTTATGACTTTCAGCGATAGAGCACTTAAGTCTGCAAAGGGGACCAAGGTTGTGTTTAGCTAACCTGCCTAGCAGTGACCTTCCTCAGAGGTGTTTGCCTTTCGGCACACTGTGGGTTCTGATTTATTGGTAAAACTGGCGAAAAGTCCAAGATGGATTGGCCCTCGCTCAGGAAGTGCAGAGGTTCAGCAGGACGATGGCCAGAGTTTATGTTGCTGCCTTTTTCTTGGCTCTGAATGTGCCTTCAGAGCCTGAAAGAATGTAAAAAGGTGGCCTGAGGGTTTGAAAAACATGGGAGGGATTTGAGGAAACATGGTGAGGGTGAAGAAGTAGGAAAAACAACCAGAAATGAAAAAGATCTTGGCACGCATTTGAGGTTGAATGCCCCCCTACAAATGTTAGTCTCTGGGCAGCTTCTTTCACAGAGTGCTGTGAGCATTTGAGGAAAACGGTTTTGCTTCTGGAGAACATGCTGTTTGATGTGGAGGCCTTATCAGTTGGATCCCTTTCAGAAGTTATTTTATCAAGCCGTGTGATCACCACGCCACTCCTTCCACTTACCTCCACAAAGACCTGTGAGCAGTGTGGAGAACGTAATCTCCAAAGCACTTCCCCTCGCAGTTCCATGAATTGTCTCCCGCAACATTGTTAGAGGTCATTACGCTGGTTTCCGTGGTTGAGGTACAAGCGTCCTTTGCGGCCCCTGGGGGACCCAAACGCCCCCTTACTCCCAGGTTTCCCACTCATCAACACCACGGTTGGCGGTGCAGAGATGGTGAGAGGGAGCAGGGAGCGCTGGAATGCACTTGTCGCATGCCGAGTCCCCTGAGGTTCATTTAGTGTATCTCTGGCTGCAGAGTTACTACTGCGTAACCGCTGAGGGGTGTACTGGTCTACTGGAAAAATGTGCTTATTGAAAGCTACATTCAAGTGCCCCCAGTCAAAATGCGACAGCCTGACATCTCCGTCGTGTCTCCATGTCTCAACAATGAATGAGGTAAACTATTGGCGAACAACTTGATGATTTACACTTTGTGTTTACGCTGTGTGGGAATGTCTGGGACTTACTGTAGCCTCCAACAGTACCATTGTTTCAGTGTAGGATGCATGGCTGCCTAATTGGAGCCTGGCACAAAGTTACCAGCAGCCAAAGCCTCCGAGTGTCAGTGACCGTGGTGGTTTTTCTTCCTCTCGCTGGACAGTTAAGAGGATACATCCATTCAACACTGGCCAGATCAGGCCCCTATTGAGACAGTGACTGCATGTTGTGATGGAAGATGAAGTGTCACATGGGTACACCGCACACAAGCCCACATGGCAATTATACCACTGAGATCACAACATGGGCGGGTATCCATGGAAACGCACCCCGCTCATCTACAGCGCTCCACCAAGCTCTCCTGGGTGCCTTTACTCCGTGACTGGAGAATGCATGTGTAATGCAACATATATACATGTGACACCAAGTCCCCAGAGCTCAGGCTGCTGCATTTGTACCATCACTTTGTGCTTTCATGTTTTGTCAAAGCTGCCACTGTGCCATGAAGAGGCTGAAACTGGTTTGATGTACAGTATTTGGATATAGCAGTTGAGAGTTTAGTGCCTCCGTGAATAAACAAAATTAGAGTAATGCTTTAATTTCCAGATCTGTACTTTCCTTATAATTTCCAGGGTTATGTCTTGGAAAGAATGTGGTACTTGTTACAGGCAAACAGGGATAATCATTAAACTGTACTTTCCTGTAGCCATATTTGTTATTTTTGCATGTTCAGCTGACCTGCTATGGAATGACTGAAAGACTTCCGGCACAACCTGTAAGAAAACAATTCTTTAAAAGTTATGATTGGATAGGATTGGGCAGTGGTAGCCTAAAGGTGAAAGAAGCGAGCTTGTGACCGGGAGGTCGCCCGTCAATCCCCAGACCGACCAGATAAAATCTGGGTGGGGAAAGTGAAAGAGCAGCACTTGTCCCTCCCTCATTACCACCACTGAGGTGCCCTTGAGCTGTGTGATTATCCTAGAGGTCACAACAGGTCATTTTATACAGTGACATCAAATAAAAAAAAAAAATAGTCTCACTACAATGAAATGGCTACTATGGGGACTAACATCATCACACATGAATACAATTTGGCTCATTGAACCCACAAGAGTCTCACCTTACCAGTCAGACCCACTTCATGCAAGACGGACGGACGGACGGACGACTTTATTAATCCCCAGCGGGAAATTAAGGTTTCTGTGTCTTCACAGCCAGGTACCTTAAAACAGTTACAACAGAATACAATACTATTAAAGCTTTAGTGCGTAACGTTTTGATATTAATGAACCTCTGTTCCATTCAAGCCATTACCAAATGAGTTGCTACAAAGCTAATTCAGACTATCAGCTCCACACAACTCTCTCTGGATTTCTCAGTAGGACTATGTTCTTTGACTTTCACGCGCAGAAACTCGAATGAAGATAATGATCTCTTCTGAAGAGTCTGTCATGATTTTTTAATCCTGTGTCCTCCTTGGCTACTAGCAACTATGTGGAGGGGGGGCTTTGAGCTATCACGGAAGGCTTGTATCATTTGGATGCACCAACAGTGTTATTGTCATTACTTAGAATTCCTCATGGGGGGGACAGAAACTATGCACTATGGATTTAATACAGTACAATACATTATGATACAATACAACACAAATGCACTTTAAGAGAAGGGATACAAATACAGTGGGAATGCATTGCACAGTAAAGAGCTTTACAATGTGATATATAGATAAGGTGCAGAGAGGACGTAAGGCAAATATATAGATATGATTGTAAATAAATATTATCAATAGTATATAAGTAAGTGGTAATTATTCTGGAGTGTGGGGTGCAAAAGATAAGAGGTAGCTTAAAAGTCCAGTTTCCTGACCATTTAGAACAACAATTAGAAATATACAAATACACCATTTTAGAATAGGCAAAAATAACTAACTGCAAGAGAAAAACTGCATGGAATTATCATAAAGTGGGCATGTCTGTAAAGTGGAGAGCCATGGGTACCAGATAAAACCCATTTTCATTCAGATATAATGAGGTGAGAGAACCCGTTTGAAAACGGCCATACCAGTTTTTCCTCTTACCTACCTTTTAGCATACCTTTGAAACGACATTTAGCCCCCTTCCTGACAAGCTAGCATGAAATGGTCCCAATGGATGCCTTGGGTCGTTTAGTTTCATATCATACCACTATCTTCACTCTAGTTTAAATACGCCAGTGTAGTATGACTATTTAATAAGGTCCAAATGACATCCTTCTTACCGGGAAACCTTCTAGGAATTGCTGGGATAATGTTCAGAAAATTGTGGGAAATCAGTGGCCCCACTACTCTTATTGTATTTGGACTCTGAATACCCTGTTCAGTTTTATCAGGATTCTGTTATAAGTGCTACATCAAGGCAGATCTTCTGAACTCTTACTGAATTTTGACCGAGTTCATTATTATCTAAACTGCCTTCGTTTGCAAAATATTTTAAAGCAAAGTCATGAAAACCGATTGATTCTGGACATTAAAATGTCCTGTTGATGTAACCCTTAGTCAGCTTAGCCCAGTGTGTAGGCTATGTGTGCCCTGAACTGAGCATCAGGCCAGTGTCCAGAATGTTTGTCCGTCTGTGTGCGGCCCCTACAAGGAGGGTATAGACAATGCTATTCCAAGGACAGTAGGGCTGGAAAGGGGGCTGAGAGTACAGTGTTGGGATTGTAGAGATAATAATGTTGGCCCTGTGCTGGGTGTTTGATCACTAACATCCCCTCTCCCTCTGCATCCTCATGAGCCAGATTTCTCCTTCCTTTTCTATAAGAGCTTAATCTACAGTCTGCACCGCAGCCAGTCGGGGCTTTATCAGCTGTGTGAGTGCCTGCATATCAGCTCCAGCCTTGGCTCCCTTTGCTGAACAGACCTGGCTGTGTAGCGAGTCCACACTCATATGGACATGCATAATATGCACAGCCACAAGGCTAGTTCAAGTTCACACTCAGCTCTGAAAGGACTACTGCAGTGCTTTTAGGGGAGTAGATTCACAAGTTATGAAAGCTACAGAACAGAAGACAGTATTAGCTTTTGATTGCTGAATACTTTACTGTACTGGACTGATTCCAAAACATTTTTTGGCTTGTGATTATTTATAGCCAAGAAATGCTTTCCCAGTGACCAGTTGCATATGTCTATGAGCAATGAGCAGATCAATCAAAGAGTGATGTTCTCTTCTCACTGTAGTGGAGCGAAGTAGTAAACAACAAAAGCTTCTGTTTCTGCGGGCACCAATAAATGTGGTACCTAATTCTTTGAAACGTTTGATTTTGTATGACTCATCACTAAAATAATAATAATAAATACATATTAATAAGATTCCATACATCCATCCATCTGTTAGTAAAGCTAAACTATAGAGTGAATCACGGTGACATTGCGCTAACACAAAAATCACTTCTGGGTAGACAAATGGCATTTGATTTGAATTTTGGAGATATGTGAAATTGGCAAACTTGTTTAGTCATTTTCAGCTGTAACTGTAACTGTTAAAGATAGACTAGTCTATATCCACAACGTTCCACTTCCAGGATTGTTCAGGTGCCGCCAGAAATTCCGCCGGATGTCTTTTATTTAGGCCAGATGTCTGTAACCTTCCTCTTTCTCTGTGTTGGCGTTCTAACCTCTGGTGGATTTGTGAGGACTATGGTTAACTGCTCCTCAGATCTCTGCAGGGTAAATCCAGACAGCTAGCTAGACTATCTGTCCAATCTGAGTTTTCTCTCACACGACTAAAACTACTTTTGAACGTACACGTTCCACCAAAACAAGTTCCTTCCTGAGACTGTTTAGCAGAGGCATCCTTGCTCCATCTGGCTCTTAGCTCCGCCCAAGACAATTGTGATTGGTTTAAAGAAATGCCAATAAACCAGAGCACATTTTTCTCCCATCCCAGAATGCTGTGTGGAGTAGCCAGACCCTCCTCCGCAGCGCTGTGGAGGAGGGTCTGGCAATGCAAGACTAAAGATAAAGTAACATGGTGGTCTGGCCTATCTGACGTTTCTGCTGTGCTTATTTTCTGTACTGTGTTGCTTTGCTAGCGTCTTTAATAAACGAAGCATCTAGTGTTACGAACAGCAACATGTCAACGCCGGTCGGACTGATTGCTACTTTGGGTGGTGGCATTTTCTTTAGTCTGTGGTCCAACAGATAAATTAGCTCTCCAAGCTAACGTTAGTCAAAGTGTTGACATATGAATGCATCAAACATGCGTTTTAGATGAATGAGAGTATATCCAGTTGTTCCTTGATCAGTGCTGTTATATTGTATATGGGACGCAGGGGTTTTCTACCTGGAAGTTATTGTAAACAAACAATTGTGATTGGGTCTATAAAGTTTATTTGGTGTGACACCTCTTCCTAGCATCTTATGGCTCCGGCAATTCTGTGGAGCAGTCCCTGATTTCACATTCCAGTCATAGAAATTCAATGGTTCGTTTCAATTACTAGTTAAAATGTTGATGCAAGTTCACACTAAACTGTGTAGCGGCACAGAAATAATGCATGTGCAATGTTAAAATGGGCAGCATAACCCTTTAACATCATTTTAGGCCAGACGCTTCTGTGTTAGGGTTCCATTGGCTCCCATCCATTCAGACAAAATGGCATTCATTCCAGGAAATCATAAAGATACCATTCAGAGGCTCTGTTTTTATAATCAAAAACTTGGGGCTCCTCTATTTTCTATTATTTTTCCAATCAAAGCCGCAGTATTTCATTCCCCCTCAGTGTAAAAGATTGTTTTCCTTCAGCGGTATTGCTCATGCAATATAGACTGCGACTTCCACACGTTTCACTTCTATGGAAAACATTTTCCTCCCTCTACTCCTCCATGCACAATTAATTTCAGATGTCACTTGTAGGTGGCTGGTGAATTCCTGAAATTCTGGAGTGTTTTTTTTTCTACGCCTCACTGTATTCCAGTAAGTACAAATTGGAGATCTGCAATGTGTAAGAAAGAGCGACGGAAATGAAATGAGACAGACTGAAAACAAGCCTTGTGCTGCCGGTGCCCTACAGAGAGGGACTTATTCAAACTTATTAAGCTGCTGTTAGGAGCTGGGAGAGGAAGGAAAACCATCCAAATGCCACCCTCAACTTGATTAAAGTGCACAAATGACTCCGTGACAGTGGTCAGATTTCCATGTTGCCCTATAAAGGCAGAGAGTCTTTTTAGACATATTTCTTTACAACACAAAATCATTGTCACAGTCCAGTGGACAAACTTGGGAATATGGTACTGGCACTTGAAAGGAGCCAAAAAGGAGCCAAATTAAAGCAATAATTAATTACACATGACCATATAAAATAGTAGTAGTTTCACAGTACAGGGAAAGTCAGCTCATATCAGTCCTCTTTTTTTCAAGCCCTCATAAATAAATGAATAAATGTTTCCTTCAAAGGTTTGCGGAAATGTTCAAAGGATGACCCTAGTCTGTAGCGACGACAGTTCATATACTGGTAACTAATCGCTGGAACATCCATCCCTCGCCTTGCAAAACTCTGTTCGTTTCGGGAAACAGCCTTCGTACTAAGTAAGTAAGTTTTGTGGAAGATTTGGATGGTGCAACAAGGCAGGCCTGCTTGGTTTTTTCAGGGAATGATTGTCAAGATTTATAAATAATATGTTTAGATCATTTCCTCTCTAACTGGGATGTTTTGGGACTGATTGGTGGGGTTGCTGTAGACTACACACGGAGATACACTGGTAAGAACTAATGAGGTTTAACCATGTATCAGCTAATTTAAATAGCTCATGTTACTGTATTATGTAAACAGTTAACTTGATTTAATATTGGATGTGGGGTTTTTTTTGTTGCGGGATGCAAATGTTCCACCAAAACAAGTTCCTTCCTGAGACTATTTTGCAGATTCACCGTCGCTGCGTCTGGAGCTCAGATTGTGATGATTGTGATTGGTTTGAAGAACAACCCAGACAGTTTTGTTCTCCTATCCAGGAGTGCATGGGTGGAGGGGCCAGACCTATCTCCACAGCGCTGTAGAGATAGGTCTGGCAATGCGAGACTAGGATGACCCTGACTATGACCATGTCATATTTAAAGTTATTTTACTGTACATTCTTTCAGGTAATTAAGGGGAAGGTGAACTCAAACTACATTATAACACATAGACCTTTTCCTCATATTTGAGTCATTTAAAAAAAAATCCTTAATAGGTTTGCTGAAAAATTCAACGGATTCCTCTTAAGGATGACCCTGACTATAACCATGTCCGATTTGAAGTTGTTTTTTGAAAAATAAAGGGAAAATCATCTCAAAATACATTGTAATACAAAATGTCCTCATGTTTAAACTCTCATGAAATATTATCCTTTAGGGGCTTTCTGAAATGTCCAAAGTAATCATGTTCAGGATGATTGTGACTATGACCATGTAAAATCTGAAGAATCTGAATTTTACTATCTCACTCCAAACTAAACCAGTCTATCACCCAATCAGGTGATTGCAAAAATAGCATTTCTTTTTTTCAAATGCTATAAAATTGAATAAAACTTCAAATTCATTGAAAGTAGTGAACTAATCATTTATTTTACTTGTAAAGAGAACCATCCACGTTATTTCTTTGGAGAATTTGGTTGCAAGAAATGGTAGAAACCCAAATTTCTGATATAGAAACATTTGGAAAATGGGTCAAATTTGACCCGAGGACATCAGGAGGGTTAATACAATTTTGACTAATTACAACATTTTGGCTTTGTAATGTATTGTAAGTCAATGCTTTTTTTTCCTGGAAGGTGGAGATGATACAAGGGAAGGGCAGAAACGAGCACTTTTCATTGTGGGCTTGGTTCAGGACAATACGGGTGTGAGGGTGGAAGCCACAAAGGCGGCTCTGTGTTTGAGCATGAGCTCCGAGTGGCTCTGCTGGCAGGCACACATAGATCAGTATTGTATCTGTGGATAGTCCATGGGACCCAGCGCTTAGTCACACCCCCACAATGTCACATGAACTCATCCAGATGTGTTGAGTGTGCATCACGAGATAGGGAATCACATTTTTATTCAAAGAAAATGCCAAAACAATAGGACAATAGTACTGTATCTCTCTCATCACAGCATCACTACGAGTGCCAGTGTCACAGAGAACAAGGCCTACACCTCATGTATCTCTGCAGCTAAAATTGGGAGTGCAGGTCGTGTCTCACCTCTTGCACTCTGACATGAAAAATCTACACTGAGAGATTGGATAAATATAGGTTCTGTACTAACTATAGAATGGAGGTACATACTTAGAATCAACCCAAATTCCTAAAACATCTGTAAAAAACTCCCAAACTTGCTTCTATCAAACATCAAATCTCCTCGCCTCAAACAGCTCCTGATGCCTGCCAGCGGCACAACAGGATTGAGGTTAGCTGTGCAGGAATGAAAGAAAAATGAACAAACATAAACTCATCCTCAGGAGTATTATCCTATTTCTTGCGACACATTCATATTTATCTCTCCCTTCGCCTCTACCCCTGATTTCCTCAAGATCAGGGAGAATAGCAGAAAAGGCAGAGATGAAACGCAGTTTACCGCCTCGCCCTCTCTTCCACCATCTCCCACCTTCCTCGTTGGCTCCAATTAAACTGGCCCTGGTTTCTCTTGCGTAATAAAACGCTAATAAAACCCCCTATCGGCTTCCTGTGCAAGTTCATAGTGTGGTTAATGAAGCCGCTATCAGCTCACAGAGCGGGACATGGTCTTATTAGAGTCAGTGGAATGTGGCGAGGCCCACTGGATCAGAGGCTCCTAGCTCATTAGAGAGCATCTGTAGCGGCCCACTTACATGGCACACTGGCTGATTGGGTGATAGACTGGCTGGCTGACCAGACTGATTGACCCGTATGTTTTTAATGTATCCATTTTCCGCCAATGTGCCTTGTTTACTTGGTTTCTCTTGGTGATTTCTAGCTAAGGATTGGCTGAAATAGTAACTAATGCCGACCTTAAACCGACACACGACTTTTTCAGCAATTCCACTGTTGCAGACTAATTTCCAAATCAGAAGGAAATCCTGAGAGTCTTGTTAGAGTTGGGGCGCGCTCCCGATGTCTCCATCGTTTGGTGTAATGTGGTCATAACACTCAGTCCGATCAGTATTTTTCCCGTCTGGACGTTTAGACTAAATCAAACGTGTTTGATATCATCATACGTTTTAAGTCTTGGTAGTGAAGTTAAATCACGTGAACATTGTCAACAACCAATGGGTGCGTGTTTATGGTTGCTATGGCGCTAAGCTAAACGCTAAAGAGTGAAAGTTGCAGATTTTCAACCCTTCTGAAGCGCTTCATCCAGCTGGGATTTACTGGTGGATAAACACAGACCTCCGGGTACTGGAGACATCTGCATGGACGGCAGAACAGAACATCTGCAGACTTTCCCTCAAGTTACCAGCTAACGCTAACGGTAGCTAGCTAGCTTGGTATAATTTTTTAAAACAAATCTAGTTGTAACATTGCAATGTGTGACCCTGCAAGATCCCCAGTCTTTACATGTTATGACAGTCTTTGACGTCAGATTTGAGATGATTGTCTTTAGATGTGAGATGGTGTCACACTTTAGTCTTTTCAAAGTCTGCTTAGTCTTCTAGTGTATGGTAGGCATAAGATGACAAGTTGACCTTCAAAAGTCAACCAAGAGAACTTACAATTTTAGTTGACTATAGCTTTTGTGAAATTGGTGCAGTCTGTGTGTTGCTTTTAGCCCATTCTCAACGCCTTCAGGTCAGATCAGTGGAGCTGGGTTGACGCTACCATGAGGAATCTTTGAAATGAGCAATGTTCAAATCCTACACCAGACATTGTGGCTGCGCGACTGGTACAAGTCTTCAGCTGTCCGCGGCAGAGTCGCTCTAAAGTCTCTAAGCTAGAGTCCAAGTCAAGTCTGAAGACTCTGAGCTAAAATCCAACTCAAGTCTTCAAGGTAGAGTCCAAGTCAAGTCTCAAGTCTTTGAGGTAGAGTCCAAGTCAAGTCCCAAGACTGAGCTAAAGTCCAAGTCAAGTCTCAAGTCTTTAAACTAGGGTCCACATATTTTGCATTCAGCGCTTCTTTTGTTTGGGCCTTGTATAAAGTTTTTAAAGCCAAGGCATATAATGAATGGCACATTATTATTATTATACGTTATTATTCCGTGTTACGTAGATAGGTAGGTTACGCAGGGAAAAATCTTGAGGTCAAGTCTCAAGTCAAGTCTCAAGTCACTGTGTGTGTGACTTGAGTCCGACTCGAATCCGAGTCTCAAACTTGAGTCCCCATCTCTGGTCCGCGGACACGGAGTGTCGAAAGTATATCAGAGCCTCCCGGATGGGTGACCCGGGACTGTGTTGCATGCTTGTCAGTAACGCTTAATGATCGGTTAACGAGGGTCGGCTATTGGTCAGAAAAACCCCTCTAAAATAGCATCCCTAGTTTACAGCCTACAAATCATAATTATATGGCTACTGTCATCAAGAAATAGCTTTGAACATTGGGAAACAGAGTAGTCCACTAATAATTTAATCAAAGGATTAGTCAATCTTTAAAAATATGACTTTTGCACTTTCCCAATTCCCAATTCCTTAAATGCCTTACACAAATTGGGTATGAAAAAGCCATTTGTGAGTTGCTGTACATATGGAGGAAGAAAGCCAATACCACAGTAAGTACAAACGTTCCAGAGTCAGAAACGTGAGGGTAATGCCAATGACTTCAAACATGTCTGCATAGTCAGTACGCTACTGTCAGTGGAGACATTGATATCTGCCTTTTTGATGGATTATCAACTGCTTCAACGTTTGTAGCAGATCTTTGGAAGGTGAATTATTCCGTTTAACTACAAGAGGTGGGTGAAGCTGCCCTGCAATAAGCAACAGTTCAGAAAGATAGTGCAGGAACATTGCTCTTTAAAGATTATGCCTCAGCAATGAATCAATGAGTCTTTTATGTGCTCAGTATTATCGCTGTAAACCCTTAAATATGGCTGTAATGTCACTATACCATACTACTTTTACCTTTCACTCCATGTGTTTAATAGGAGCGATCAATCTATTGCATTATTTGACCTTGTATGCTCCCCTCAAGCAAAGTCTATAGGTCATATCTAGAAAGGTTATGAGAGTCGAGCTCCCTGGGGCTTTCACGTCAAGCAAACCTATTAACCAGCCTTTTATTGTCCATTTCGGCCCTTGACTTTAATTTATGTTTATGTTTTTCATGTCTAATACCTCCTGGCCCAGTAGCCCTTTGTTTGGGAGTCTGGAAGAGGCTGATGTTGTGTGTGTGTGTGTGTGTGTGTGTGTGTGTGTGTGTGTGTGTGTGTGTGTGTGTTGCATTTCCACTGCTGCCGGGTTGGAGTTCATTAGAGGTCTTTTCACTGGAAACAAGGAGTAAAAAAGAAAAGAAGAGGGACCAAGATTAGACGAGAAGTGAGAGGGGGGGATCAGAGCCTGACTGGGGGCCCGGGATAGACGGGACTTTCCTCTACAGGGATTCATAATGGTAACACGATAACCCTGTCTGGGATAATGGAGCGGAGAGAAGAGGAAGAGGCCATGCGGGTGAGGGCTGAGAGCAGCATGATGTTGATGCTTTTTTCCTGGACAGAGGCCCTTCTCCGCAAAAATCCAGCCTCAAGTACTCTGTAACAAGAGCTGTGTTGTGGTTCAGTAAAAGACCCATAAGCTGTTGTGTCGGGGACGGAGAGTTTGTACGAATTCAGCTGATGTGGGGGCAGATAGGAGTCCTTGGAAAGTGATTATTCTCTGGATGTTGGAGTGCACTGAAAGCTCAATTTGCTACAACAGGAAAAACATTTGCTTATTTTGGGCTACGGAACACCCAAAAAAATGATTATTTTACCTATCACATTTCATTTTACTTCCTCATGCATGAATGTGAAAAAAGGCAATTCTGTAAAGTGATTTATTCACATTTTTCTTTGATAAGAATGTGAATCAAGGGCCCTGTTTTCATCTGGGTTCATTTTTGCAAACATAATGTGCGAGCTGAGTGCAGGGCGTGCCTTCCTCTGCTGTGTTTAGGTAGCAGGCGTGGGGGTAAAGAGACACGGGCCAGAAGCCTCCACACTCCAACAGCAGGTTTCAATTCCCCACCAGCGAGGCAGGTTAACTTATGCAGACACCAATATGTGAATGTGGCCAGGTTTATTTTCTTTTGATTAAATAGGCATTTGGGGCATGTGCAGCCGGGCTTGAGCCTCTATGATGCCTTTCTTTTCCGGGCCCTCGCCCTGGGGAGGGAGACGAGGTGAGAGAGGACCCGGATAGGGAATGAAGAAGTGGTAGTAGTCTGTTTCTTTTTTTCCACTCCTCTCCTCTATTCCTTCTGACACTACGCCCTCTTCTCCATCGTCGTCTCTCCCATGTCAGAGCTCCATCATGAAATTCCACACATGCCTTTAATTTGGAATGGGGCAGCTCAGGAGTGAAGTTATCTTACTGCTGTGGAATTTTCCACTCTTGCCTCTGACGTGAGCCCAGAAGCAATTAGGCAAAATCAAGAGTGGGGATGTATTATCGGATTAAGAAAGCGGGGCGATGGCTGCCTGTCAATGAAAGTAAATGCGGCGCTCGCCTCTGTTTGTTCAGGTGTTGAGTGTTTACCGGAGAGTGTGAGTGAGAGAGTGGCAGGATGGAGAGATAATGACGAGAAGGTGAGAGGTGACAGAGGGATAAATACTGCAGTCCTCTCTGGAGTTTTATGCTAAAGGGGGCCACAAGCACTGAGGATGCATTGAGAGAAGATGAGTGAAGGATAAGAGAACATTAATCTTAACCTGGATGACCCATGCTCGTTATCTCACTTTCCCCCTTTCACTCATTCAGGAAATGTTTGCCTATTACCCCTCACATGATGAGCCAAATCTCAACTGAGTCATGCCTTTTAATAGGTTTCCCGGCCATGTTACATAAAAAATGGAAAAGACAACATTTTCTTCATCCCACAAAACAACTGCTCTTCCGTCCCACTCGTCCTCCTTTGGGAAATCTGCGAGCCACAAGTAACCCAATCACTGAATGCATGATGGATCTGTCAGACATGTTAGATCCGCATTTGACCGCCTGCCCTGCTTTTTTACTCACGTCCTTGGTTTTGGTTTTCTGCTGAAGAAAAAGCTGGGTTATAAAAAGAACAGTGGTTGAAGGCTTTTGAAGTTTTCCCCGAGAAACTGTGAAGAGGAGTGGGGAAACAGTTGGGTCCCTTCTACTTGAAATAGCAATTATGCTAACGCTTTGATATTTTGGATACTGGGAGCATGCGTTCAAGCCTCCTTTTCTCAGCACTATAATACAGAGGGGGGGAAAAAAAATCCCATTCTCCTGAATAATAATAACCACATTGACGCTCAGAAAAGATCTTTACACGAGAGTTCAGAGACAAGCACTGCTTTTTTCTCTACCAAAATCTGAGAATGAACCTCCTTTTCAAGCACTAATTGATATAGAATCTAATAACCAGCTCCTTCTTCTCTCTCTTTTAGAAAATGGCACTCTGCCAGGTGCACAGCTAAAAAGAGAATTCACTCTCTGTTAAGCAGCATCGTATGAAATATAGGCTATGCTCAGGCCCTGCTCTAGTTTCTAGTTTTTGTCCAGGTCATAATCTGAGAAAAGCTCTAAAATATATTGGATCTACAAAATGGGATTCTATCTTGACTGATATATATTACAAATAGGAAGGGGATCTTCAGGGTGCACTTTGGCAGTCAGTCATCTTCTCCTTCATGTGTAGTCAGGAAAACGTATGACTGTGCTGCAATGAGCTATCATCAGGAAGTGAAGAGAAGACGACTGAGGCCTTTGCAACAGTTTCAGTTACATGAAACCCACCCCTGCTGTCTGGCCAACTCCTGCTCTCCACGCTGCAAACGAAAACATGGGTGTGGGCCGGAGAAAGAGGGAAGGAAGGAAGAAATAGCCGTCTTTTTTCAGAATCTTTTTTTCTTTTCTTCATCTAGCTATTGAAGATATCCAGAGATTTAAAAAACTCACATTGCAATGTGATAACAAGCCACGTCCGATCATGGAGACAGATTGGGAGATAGGGATTGAGATGACAGTAAGAAAGGAAAAAGAAGACAGTAAAGGACTAGTCTGGCTTACCGGATGTACAGTGCGGGTATAACGCCTGACATAGGGCTGGGCGATATGGAGAAAATCAAATATCACGATATTGTTGACCATATACCTCGATATCGATATTGCGGCGATATGCAGGGTTGACTGGTGCTTTCACAAAATATTTACACAATGAGATTTGAGAAAATGACATCACTTTACTGTCATGCAGCCTTTAAAACCAAGAAAAGATAACACTTCATATTACGATATTACAATATCCAAAATCTAAGACGATATCTAGTTTCATATATCAGCATAGATTTACTGTATGTTGAGATATTGCCCAGCCCTAGCCTGACATGATGTCAGGCATTCTCATCCCCTTCCGCTATCTCCACTAGGGCATCGTTGCTGCATCAAGACCATTGTGATTGGTTTAACCCTCTGGGGTCTAAGGGCATTTTCACACATCTTAAATTTACCTTTTTAGGGTATTTGCATATCATATAACTGATCCCCGTGTGTTTCACATCAAAATGTTTAGAATAAACATGCTGCTTTCCATATAGTGACGCACAATTTTTTCTAGAGCAATGTGTAAAGAGATAATTTGGCGCCAAAGCTGAAACGTATTAAATCTCTTTTGAAAACAAACCTTAACTTATGATGTGTTGTACGAATTGTTTCGGTGCTTAACATGAGTTTACCAAAGTCTTAGGCTATATATATATATATATATATATGATTAAAATAGTAAATAAATGTCTGACATGAAATTTTGTAGTTTCGCTTTTTGAGAAATCCAGAGAGAGTTGTGTGGAGCTGATAGTCTTAATTAACTTTGTAGCAACTCATTTGGTAATGGCTTTAATGTAACAGACATTAATATAGAATAGTTGTGCACTAAAGCTTTAACTTGTGCAGCCAGACCACACTCCAGCACTGACACAGCCTTGTGAAGATAGGTCTGGCAATGCAAGACTAGTTAAGAACTAAAAAGAGACAGAAAAAGAACAAGCAGACAGAGGACTAGCTGTGAGTAAGGCTCAGACATACTTTCTTTTCTTAGCGTCCGTGGACAGCTGACGAACTTGTACCAGTTGCACACACGTGGTTCCATTCATACTACAATTGAGGGTCTAGACAGCTTAAAAGACTTAAAAAGTAGAGGTGAGACGTTGCGCAGTGGGTTGTCCGGGCCGGCTAGTGGCTCGTTGAGAGTCTGTGTCCTCTCCCTGAACTCAGACACAAGGAGGTGACACTGCCGTCTGCCTCTCAACACTCAATATAAATAACCGCATTGGACATCACAGGAGGAGGACGTTAAGAGGAAGGAGTGGATGCTCTTAGTGGGATGGGTAGTGGGTGTGAAACCTGCACTGTAACAACTACACTTGTGAAGTCGTGAGGAGGAGGTTTAATGGTGGGGTCAGACTGCTTGGCTTAAATTTAGCGGTTAGAACCACCCGCGGTGCTACCATTGGGCCGGGATGGGCCTGGGCCCACCCATTTTAGGTCCGGGCCCGCCCATTTTGACCCAGGCCTATAGTGAGTAGTGAGTGATTTTCGTTCTAGCAGTTCATCCAATAAGCAGCCCGAGATAAGCTTTGAGTGAAAGCTTCTCAGCCAATCAGCGGCTTCTACCCCACGTGTGGACTCTTAAAAACGCAAAGGAAAGCAAAGCAGCTTGTTTTCATTTAAATTCAGCAAGAAACGCTCCAAGGAGCAGGAGGAGGACACTCCTGCCATTTTAAGTAACGTGGTTACAAGTGATGAGTTACCATCCTGCTCAGCCGCCCTCTCCCCATCAAGTCCTCCCGTAGCCACCCCCTCACACCAGCAAGGCAAGCAGGCTAACAGTTAGGCTGTTATTTCATGTCCATACAGTTCTTCTGTCATTCTGAATTTATAAGAAACAGTTAAATAATTTTGGACAGTTCCCTGTCCGCTGTGCTGGGTAAATAAATGGAGAGAGAAACAGACCCTCCAAAGATATAATTCCGTTTCAGTCTTTTTGTGTATTGAACGTTCAAAAGAAATAAATGAAGTTAGGCTTACTGCCAAGGTGTATGTCTTTGTCCGCTTCAGCACAGAGCTGAGGACAGCGACACAAGAGCCACACAGGTAGGCTACTGAGTCGCTGTCCTCAGTGCCAGAAAAGCGCTGAAACGGAGATGAAGGAGAACCCGTTTTTTTTGGGCTTATTTTAACTGGCCCATCCAGTTTTCTGGAGACCCACTTACAATCAAAATCCTGGCGTGTGGTTAACACGGGCACCGAAATCCTCCATCGGTCACTAGAGGGTCATTTGCTTTGGTGTTCTGCACAGTGAAACGTATTATCCAAAGTAAGAAAAAAAAAGACATTTTAGTGAACCAAAAGCTATGGACGACTGTCAGCGTGAAATCCTTAAATCAGCTTTACTGGATCAGAAGAATAAAAAGCCTTGCTGTTACTGGCTGCATTGTGTTTTGTAAGTCTGCAATATTTTGTGTTTGACCTTTGAGCTTCATCAGGATGGTGAACATAGCTTATAGACAGCAGTAGTTTTGTTTCATTTCTTTGGTGTATCGGCTATTTTTATGTCAAATTTGATGTGCTTCCAGCTAGGGTTCATGCTGGTATACTTGCTTCACTCAGCAGCAAATTTCATCTAACAAAAACACAACATTTCTCAAGAGCAATTATTGCAGGGGACACAGATAATACAAAATTGTACTTGTATAGGATATGTGTAGCTGTGGAACTCTAGATGAGTGACATAATTCAGTTCGTTTTCAATAAGCAGTAGCTTGGAAACACGGTGGGTGGAAATAGCAAGACATCTAGTTAACTATCCATCAAGCTACCAAACAAGCTTAGCGATGTTATAACTGCTAACCTAGCGGACTCATAGCGGAATACATACTTTTTCTGTAGTCATGACAAAAAAAGTATGTATTCCGCTATGAGTCCGCTAGGTTAGCAGTTCAATAATAAATTAGTAATTTATTATTGACTCAGCATCATTTGTATTAGAGAATACATAATTTATTAAAGTGAATAAAACAGCCTTGCCAGCCTACTTACTGAAACAATTTGATTTCTCCCACGAGTCCCACTGGACTTCTGATACCGTTAATGTAAAGGGTGAAAACCAAGCAGTGGACTAAACCACTGTGAGGCAAGGGAGGGGGGACTCAAAATGTTTCTAAACGTATATATTATGTACAATACACAGCGTGTACAACATTCACTAGCCATTTGGCTGGTGGATAATAAAAGTTAATTTTGAACCCTCCTCCCAGTATTCAGAATACACTGTTTGTCTTTGATGGCCGGCAGTGATCAAGGACAACGTTTTGGCCATACAAACTTGTCCAACAACCTCATTTACTGACTCTCAAATACCATGTTACTGACAAGTAGTCAACATTCAAACATTGTCATTTCATTGGATGCGGGGCACATATTTTGTTTCGCTTCATAGTTAGTTAGTGAGTTAGTTATTCTTGTTATTCTACTTAGTTTTTAAAACATGTTTGAGGACCTTGTAAGCCATTTCTACTTCTACTGTGTTAGTTTAATTTTTAAAACACCATATTTTTGTTGTACTGCTAGCCCTCCTTCCCTTTCCCTAAGTGGCTATGCCACTTGTCAGGCCGCCACTGTAATAAGAACCTGTTCTTAATGACTTGCCTGTAAAAATAAAAAAATAAAGGTAACTTACATTGCTGCAGCTCCTCTTTTCACCCTGTGTGTTGAGCTCTCTGTTTTAGCTACAGAGTGAGACCTCTCACTGCTGTAACATCTTTGTTGGGAGTCGCACATGCTCAGTAGCTAGGGGGTAGTAGGGCGTGCCCTGACAGTACCTAGGTAAGGACTACTAGCCAGTCAGAAGCAGAGTATGAGGGCGTGCCCTGACAGTAGCTAGGTAAGGACTACTAGCCAGTCAGAAGCAGAGTATGAGGGCGTGCCCTGACAGTACCTAGGTAAGGACTACTAGCCAGTCAGAAGCAGAGTATGAGGGCGTGCCCTGACAGTACTCTAGGTAAGGACTACTAGCCAGTCAGAAGCAGAGTATGAGGGCGTGCCCTGACAGTACCTAGGTAAGGACTACTAGCCAGTCAGAAGCAGAGTATGAGGGCGTGCCCTGACAGTACCTAGGTAAGGACTACTAGCCAGTCAGAAGCAGAGTATGAGGGCGTGCCCTGACAGTACCTATGTAAGGACTACTAGCCAGTCAGAAGCAGAGTATGAGGGCGTGCCCTGACAGTACCTAGGTAAGGACTACTAGCCAGTCAGAAGCAGAGTATGAGGGCGTGCCCTGACAGTACCTAGGTAAGGACTACTAGCCAGTCAGAAGCAGAGTATGAGGGCGTGCCATGCTAGCAGCTAGGTGAGCATTATAACGTGTGTTCCAAAGTGACCACGTTTGTCTCTGAAGTAAAGGCTGGACTACAATAGAGCTGTTTGGAGCAGTTTGTGAACAGTGTTTTCTGTTGGAGATGGTAAGTCCCTTTGGGGGGACTTTGGGGCTTTTTCACTTTGTAAACCTATAACGTGCACAAAAAAAGATATATAACACAATAAAGGAAAGGAAAAAAGCCAAAAAGCATAATATGAGCACTTTAAATCCAGACAGCTAGCTAGACTATCTGTCCAATCTGAGTATTCTGTTGCTAACACAACTTTTTGAACGTACAAGTTCCACCAAAACAAGTTCCTTCCCGAGGCTATTTTGCAGCTGCACCGTTGCTCTGTCCGGCCCTTAGCACTGCCCAAGACGATTGTGATTGGTTTAAAGAAATGCCAATGAACCAGAGCAGGTTTTTCGCCCATCCGAATGCTGTGTGGACTAGCCAGACCCTCCTCTGCAGCGCCTAAAACAATGAGCTTTGCACATATACATTATACAGCTATAACTTAAGCTAAAGCTAATTCTGGCCTACTTTCATATAAAATACAGCTGACAGACTCATTTAAAATGATATCCCATACTGGTAGAACCTGGGGCAATTTCTTATGTTTCATCACAAAATAGGTTAGCTGATCATTATACTCATTCTCCTAAGAACCTAGTGTATATTATTATATTATATTATGTACAATACACAGCGTGTACAACATTCACTAGCCATTTGGCTGGTGGATAATAAAAGTTAATTTTGAACCCTCCTCCCAGTATTCAGAATACACTGTTTGTCTTTGATGGCCGGCAGTGATCAAGGACAACGTTTTGGCCATACAAACTTGTCCAACAACCTCATTTACTGACTCTCAAATACCATGTTACTGACAAGTAGTCAACATTCAAACATTGTCATTTCATTGGATGCGGGGCACATATTTTGTTTCGCTTCATAGTTAGTTAGTGAGTTAGTTATTCTTGTTATTCTACTTAGTTTTTAAAACATGTTTGAGGACCTTGTAAGCCATTTCTACTTCTACTGTGTTAGTTTAATTTTTAAAACACCATATTTTTGTTGTACTGCTAGCCCTCCTTCCCTTTCCCTAAGTGGCTATGCCACTTGTCAGGCCGCCATTGTAATAAGAACCTGTTCTTAATGACTTGCTTGTAAAAATAAAAAAATAAAGGTAACTTACATTGCTGCAGCTCCTCTTTTCACCCTGTGTGTTGAGCTCTCTGTTTTAGCTACAGAGTGAGACCTCTCACTGCTGTAACATCTTTGTTGGGAGTCGCACATGCTCAGTAGCTAAGGGGTAGTAGGGCGTGCCCTGACAGTACCTAGGTAAGGACTACTAGCCAGTCAGAAGCAGAGTATGAGGGCGTGCCCTGACAGTAGCTAGGTAAGGACTACTAGCCAGTCAGAAGCAGAGTTCGAGGGCGTGCCCTGACAGTACCTAGGTAAGGACTACTAGGCAGTCAGAAGCAGAGTATGAGGGCGTGCCCTGACAGTACCTAGGTAAGGACTACTAGCCAGTCAGAAGCAGAGTATGAGGGCGTGCCCTGACAGTAGCTAGGTAAGGACTACTAGCCAGTCAGAAGCAGAGTATGAGGGCGTGCCCTGACAGTAGCTAGGTAAGGACTACTAGCCAGTCAGAAGCAGAGTATGAGGGCGTGCCCTGACAGTAGCTAGGTAAGGACTACTAGCCAGTCAGAAGCAGAGTATGAGGCGTGCCCTGACAGTAGCTAGGTAAGGACTACTAGCCAGTCAGAAGCAGAGTATGATGGCGTGCCCTGACAGTACCTAGGTAAGGACTACTAGCCAGTCAGAAGCAGAGTATGAGGGCCCTGACAGTACCTAGGTAAGGACTACTAGCCAGTCAGAAGCAGAGTATGAGGGCCCTGACAGTACCTAGGTAAGGTCTACTAGCCAGTCAGAAGCAGAGTATGAGGGCGTGCCCTGACAGTACCTATGTAAGGACTACTAGCCAGTCAGAAGCAGAGTATGAGGGCGTGCCCTGACAGTAGCTAGGTAAGGACTACTAGCCAGTCAGAAGCAGAGTATGAGGGCGTGCCCTGACAGTACCTAGGTAAGGACTACTAGCCAGTCAGAAGCAGAGTATGAGGGCGTGCCATGCTAGCAGCTAGGTGAGCATTATAACGTGTGTTCCAAAGTGACCACGTTTGTCTCTGAAGTAAAGGCTGGACTACAATAGAGCTGTTTGGAGCAGTTTGTGAACAGTGTTTTCTGTTGGAGATGGTAAGTCCCTTTGGGGGGGACTTTGGGCTTTTTCACTTTGTAAACCTATAACGTGCACAAAAAAAGATATATAACACAATAAAGGAAAGGGAAAAAGCCAAAAAGCATAATATGAGCACTTTAAATCCAGACAGCTAGCTAGACTATCTGTCCAATCTGAGTATTCTGTTGCTAACACAACTTTTGAACGTACAAGTTCCACCAAAACAAGTTCCTTCCCGAGGCTATTTTGCAGCTGCACCGTTGCTCTGTCCGGCCCTTAGCACTGCCCAAGACGATTGTGATTGGTTTAAAGAAATGCCAATGAACCAGAGCAGGTTTTTCGCCCATCCGAATGCTGTGTGGACTAGCCAGACCCTCCTCTGCAGCGCCTAAAACAATGAGCTTTGCACATATACATTATACAGCTATAACTTAAGCTAAAGCTAATTCTGGCCTACTTTCATATAAAATACAGCTGACAGACTCATTTAAAATGATATCCCATACTGGTAGAACCTGGGGCAATTTCTTATGTTTCATCACAAAATAGGTTAGCTGATCATTATACTCATTCTCCTAAGAACCTAGTGTGTTGATTTTTTTATTTTTTATTACTAAACAGTGAACAATGGGCTGAAAATAGTAAGTAAATTTGACTTGGAGTCTGTTGGCTCCATCTTACTCCATAAAAAAAAAAATGAAATGTTCATTTAGACAGACGTGAAAGGACAAAGTGATAGATGTGAGGGGCCAATCAGACCCAGGAGAAATGGCAGGATTTAGTGAAAGCATGTGCTTCAGGGAGAGAGGGACTTAAACACTCAAATATCGCTGGGCGATTCTAAAACTAACATACCCCAAATCAGAAACGTAGTCTTTAGGCGCCCAGGCTCACTGAACCGTACCATTGATCTTGCCATGTGGCGACCATCCAGAACCTGGCGCCCGTGACCCGTTTCAATAGCTCGGACCGAAGTTGAAGAAGTACTCTGCCGTGAGCGATGTGGAGCGGGCCATCGTTGTTGTTTTTGGAGTCCAGAGTTACCAACTGTGAACTTCGCTGGTTCCGTCCAGACTGGGCCTGCTGATCCATACTCTGGCGCTCTCACCAGACCCTCAGCGCACTGCTCAGCTCGCCTGCCTGCTGGGCTTCCTGTGCTGGGGGGGAGAGAGTTAGAGCTGGAGGCGGGTGGCAGGCAGCCAGGAGCCAGGAGCATGTGTGAGCAATCTGTAGAGCCAGAGCAGTCAGTGTATGTGTGTTTGCGAGGGTGGGGAGGGGTTGCCATACCTGCTCTGTGTAATCACGTCTTAATCATATCTTTCCAATGTCACTCTCTGCATTTAGCCGCATGCAATCTTCCAGGAGACACTTGGTGATGAGAGGTTTCAGTTTGAGGTGTCATCTCCTGTCAGTTGAGGTCTGACACCAGAGTCAGTTTATTGTTCTCTTATCTGCACTAGGAAAGAATTCTTCCCCAAATTCACGTTTGATTTCCATGTAGAACACAACATTTACAAAAGGCTGATTTCTCTCTGGAGGAGCCTTTTTTTTGGTCTAATGCCCAGATTAGTGTTTGCTATTGCGGAAGCACGCAAACCAGTGACCCTGATCCCTCAGTCCATCCCCACGAAAACCAACCCCCGAGGCCTGGAGAGCCTCTGAGCCCTGACCCATGAAAGTGACCGCCCAGCCTTCTGAGATTAACCCCTGACCGCTACCTTCGCTAATATCTGACCTGCATCCAACCCCCACAGAGACACAACAGAGCCCCATTCACATGATAGACTCCCTGGCTGCCCGTTAGACAGATACTCAGGGTGATGTGCGCTTGCGTTCGGGCTAGACCAAACATCGCACAGTTTACTCCAGCATGCACGTGCTGCAGCGAGACATGACTCCACTCTGTTTGTCCCAGAGCAATTTATTTGTGTAATTTCCTCTCCACCTGTGGGACAACACACTCCCTTCATTTCATAACTTAGCGTAGCTGTGGATCACAGCTGATCTACTCCCCCCCAAATAAGGTGCACTGTAAGGACCTGTTAGGCACCGGTGCGTTGTTTACGGAAATGCTTTTTTCATCATGTGGGCACTAACTGTAGCGTACGGTTGCCAACTTGGACTTGGCACGTAGCTTGAACTCCCGAAGTCAGTCTGTATGCGAATAATGTGTAGCGGTATATTCCGAGAAAGCTGATTACTGCATCAACCCCAAAGCAACACGCTCTCTCCTCCGACCTACATGGTAGCCTATTAAACTGACATAACAAATGGAATGTCTTCGCTCTACAAACAATCAGCATGAGGGTGTGAACTTAAAAGCTCATGCTATAATTATGATGGATGCCTTTTGTTACTGTACTTCTTCAGTGTTGCTGTCAGCGTAGCGCTCCAGGGCAAAAACTGCTTATTGATGGAAGCAAGTCGTCTTGAAGTTTTGTATTTATAGTGTGCTATCAGGTTTGTTTTGGAGTGCTATCACAAAGACATGCTATCGGTGTTCCCATGCTGTTATCTCTTGGAATGTGGATCGACACTGGCTGGGTTCCCACAGAGACGGGATGGGTGTGTCTCCCACCAGAGACGCTGTCCAGAGCAAAGCGAAGGACACTGCAGAAATCACAGTTTGCCTAAAAATCAAGAAGTGGCATTGACGTCTGGATGTCGAGACTGACTCCATTGAGTGTGTGAGAGATAAAGACGGGGGAGGGAGAGAGGACTCACTGCAAAAAGGAATTCATCTTGTTTAATATATTGAATTACATGAAGGGAAATTCCGCCTTAAAACAGACTATCATCAGTTTGTCATTCCATTGAAGGCACTGAACATACATATATATTCTTTGAAATTTAATAATTCAAATTCACAAGTTGCCAGGATGATCAGAATACTGATGTCCTAACTGCAAGCAACAATCCCCCAAACCCCACCAACATCTGCTGCAGACCACTAAACAGTCCTCCGTTGATTATTTTCCATATTTCATCTCACTGCTTTTTTCGAAGAGCATTTTCTCATTTGCCAGGAATAAAATTCTGGTCAGAAAATCATTTAATTCCTTTTTAAACGTATGCATTTTTAAAGGTTTAAAGTCAACAAAAAAAAGTCCCAAGACGATTGTGATTGGTTTAAAGAAATGTCAATAAACCAGAGCATGTTTTTCTCCTTATCCCAGAATGCTGTGTGGACTAGCCAGACCCTCCTCCGCAGCGCTGTGGAGGAAGGTCTGCCAATGTGAGACTAGGTCTCCACCAACTCCTGAGGGAAATATCTGTCTCTTTAGTTGCTAAATGCTCCAATATGTTAACCAGCTAGTTTTACATAACACAGATTTTTTTCCCATTGTTACTAGAACATTATTGATTAGTGTAGCTTTAAATTATAAAATGTAAACTGCTCAGGATGCTAACATCCCCAAACTCCTAGAGTATGACGGCATGATAAGATAGTTTTTCCAGGTGAGAGCTGCGATCAAAGCAACATGTGTTGTGCATTGCATTCTGGTTTACAGAGGCCACAACTGCTTGAGAAACTGGGATCTTTACCTCTTCTGCAACAGATTCTCCCTTTACGATTACTGAACTGAGTGGTATTTAATGGTGACTAAACAAAGAGGGTCTTCATCTTTGATTAATCAGTATTTGCCTAATGAGAATAAAACCACGAAACAGAATGGGCCCAAACATGGATGTTACATCACCAACTGCTGTTTGTAACAGCACCAAAGTGTTTAATGGTGGGCTTTTTTCTTTTAATCCACTTAACCCTGCAGGTGTCCAAGCATTCACCACTGCCCCACATAAACACAGCAAAATCATTCTCCATGAAGCAGCGTTATCACAAAATCTTTTCTCACTGTCAACCTTCCCACCAAAGCACTTGGATCAATATTTTCATAGTTGGCTTTTACCTTATCTCATTTCCACAGACATCAGCAAGGTTGATGTGGCCGGACGGGGAAACCCTGTAGTACCCACTAACTGGGGGAGGGTGGGGAAGCTGTAGAAAACGAACACTAAACGAGTCTCCAAAGGGTCTCGCTATGTTGGTGGTCCTCCCCGCCTCAGATTTTATGGCCCAGTCTAGTCAGTGCTCTTGGGTCTTTCTTGGATAGCAAAAGGGGCAAGAAGAAGTGGAATGCTGTAATGTGTTGCATGTGGGGAAGCACCCTCATGTGTATTGAGGTCTCTTCTGTAAAAGTTGGTGGCACTGGAGCCTACTGTTAAGCAGGCATGGACACATGGCCATGAGATGACACTGTGTGAAATTAAAGTGTAACTTTCATTTTTTTCAACCTGGACCCTAGGTTCCTATGTTTTTTTTAAGTGTCTGATGGGAACAACAATCTCTGACATTGGTCCAGTATTAAGAGAGATCTCTGCAGTCAGCAGTGCTTGTTTTGACACAGATTAATATTCTAAGTGTCTGACAATATTATGGAAAGGATTTCTAAGGAGGTCAACCTTTCTGTTAAAGAGTAAGATCCTTTTTTTAAACATAAAAACATTGGCGAAATTGCGCTTGCTAAACCTACCAGACTCCATTTAAATAAACTTTAACTTTAATAATTTTAGCATCGTAAAATACACTTCGTTCAAAGTCGACAGAAACAAAACAGAACTATGAAAAGCTGTTCTGGGTCGTCTTTCCACTTTTCCAACCATCACAACTGTAGTTTTGGTTGAAATAAACACATAGTTTACTGATTTACATGTGAAAATATGCTGGCTTTATACACGCTAAAGGTATTGTTCTTTTAAATGGAGTCTGGTGGGTTTAGCGCTAGCGACCTCAGAGCTGTTTCTGGTTAAAAGGCCTATCTCTGTAGGGATCCTTTTCATAATGTTGTCAGACACTTATAATAATTATCTTAGGCTTTAAATGGAAAAAAGCACTTTTATTGGACCAAATTGACAATGCACATTTGCCCCATTGGCTTACAATGCAGCCCGGTCTGTGGCTGCCGGTTTCAGCGTTCACACTTAATACTGGACCAGTTTCAAAGATTGTGAAAATTTAAAGAAGTCATTTAATGAAGGAAAAGATGAATACCAAGAAAAAGACGAGGAAAAGAAATAATAATCATCATAATAAAATAAGTGCCAGCAGATTGTGAAGCAGTTTTCATTATTAAGTAAGTAAGTAAGTAAGTAAAAGTTTATTTGTATAGTACTTTTTACAGACAAAGTCGCAAAGTGCTTCACAGGCCAAATAAATACATACATTCAAACAGATTAATAGTCATAAAAAGCACAATAAACCACAATAAATCTTAGTAAAACACAAAATCATGAATACAAAATACAATGTTTTTTTTTAAAAGATTTCAACAGATGCAGCCATTCTAAAAATATGTGGTAAGGTGTGCTACAGTCTAGGAGCGATTGTTTGAAAAGCTCTATCACCTTTTGTTTTCAGCCTAGTACGGGGAACAGATCTCAAAGATCTGCTGACAGTATAAGGGTACAGCAGATCACTTATGCAAGCCGGTGCCTGACCACTGATGGCTCTGTAGGTAATTACAAGAATTTTGAACTGGATTCTGAATTTAACCGGTAGCCAGTGCAAAGAGGCCAGGATAGGGGTAATATGTAGAGATGCACCAATTACAACTTTTAGGCCGAATCCGATTTCCGATTTCTTTGAGTTAGGCCAGCCGATACCGATTTTAGCCGATTCCGATTTTATTTTTTCTAACCACTTTACAGCACACACACATATTTATTTTCTATCTTTTCTTTAATAGAAAATGTTACATTTTGCATAGAACATAAAACATTTTTTAAATAGATAATCGATTGCTGTATATATATATATATATATATATATATATATATATATATATATATATATAACTATATAAATGACTCCTGGTGTGGGAAATTCACACACATCTAAAGTGTAATGTTCTGGAAGAACCTTTTCACATCCAATAACCAACTAAATTTTTTTTATATATTTAGCAAACTAAACTTCTGTATGTATGAAAACAGGGAAAACAGGTAATGGCAATAAAATAATATATAAATAACAAATACAAATAAAATAAATAGCCTCAGAATCAGAATCAGAAATACTTTAATAATCCCAGGGGGAAATTATTAAGCCTTAATGCAGTATAAAGATATTTCTCAAAACACACACACAGGCCTGTTTGAACGTCAACAGTAACGTTACCTGAAAACAGTGTGTAGTTCCTTTTTTAGCAAGTTTGCTTTATGTGTCATTGTGCATAAATATGAACACTACCGTTGCTGTCAACAGGCTTATCTGCTAACGTTAGTTACCGATGGTTACCTCGGAACAATCCAGCAAATAGACGGTACCCTAGAGTGCCGTTACCTGAACCCGTGATTTAACGTCACCGCTCATTTTACACACAGTTTAACAACAAAACTAAGCACTGAGGGAAGATTACTACAGTTTTAATGTTGGTTTTGAGCGCTATGCATCCCCACTAACCTGGAAAGCGTTTTAAACAGTAACGTTAATACAGCGTGTCGGAGGACTACAGCGTCTTCTTTTTTTTGTTTACAGCGTCTCCTGCAGCGGCCAGCGGGGCGTCAGAAGCAGAGGGACCACAGCGTTTGCTAACGTTAGCTTCTTGTCTCATTCATTTGACCGGCATAAAATCGGCATATGTCAGCCATGACCGGCAGGTCAGCCAATTCCGGTCACCGGCCGGTCAATCGGTGCATCTCTAGTAATATGACATGACCTCCCTGACCTTGCCAGCAACCTAGCAGCAGCATTCTGGACCAATTGTAAATGATCTACAGATCAGTGAGGCAAGTAAAAAGAAAATTACAGTAATCCAAACGCGAAGAAACAAATGCATGTATAATAATTTTAAACTCAGTGTAGGATACAACACGCCAGAGTTTAATGATGTTTCTAAGGTGGAAAAAATAAGTGCAGGTTAGTGACTTTACATGTTTATCAAGGCTCATGGCCTGATCTAAAGTCACACCAAGACTTCTTAGGCTGGAACGCACATTGGAGTTTAGTGAACCAATACTGTTAGCCACCTCCGACACAATGCTGTCTGCAGCAACAATCAAAACCTCAGTTTTGTCGGCATTTAACTGAAGGACGTTACTGGCCATAAAGTCTGTTATAACAGACAGACACTCCTGTAAAACAATTAGATGATCAGTCTGATTGGGTTTAAAAGATAAATAAAATTGAATGTCATCCACATAGCAGTGGTTTGAAATACCTTTAAAGATCCTATGACATGCTGCTTTTTGGATGCTTTTATATAGGTCTTAGTGGTCCCCTAATACTGTATCTGAAGTCTCTTTTATATAGGTCTTAGTGGTCCCCTAATACTGTATCTGAAGTCTCTTTTATATAGGCCTTAGTGGTCCCCTAATACTGTATCTGAAGTCTCTTTTATATAGGCCTTAGTGGTCCCCTAATACTGTATCTGAAGTCTCTTTTATATAGACCTTAGTGGTCCCCTAATACTGTATCTGAAGTCTCTTTTATATAGGCCTTAGTGGTCCCCTAATACTGTATCTGAAGTCTCTTTTATATAGACCTTAGTGGTCCCCTAATACTGTATCTGAAGTCTCTTTTATATAGACATTAGTGGTCCCCTAATACTGTATCTGAAGTCTCTTTTATATAGGCCTTAGTGGTCCCCTAATACTGTATCTGAAGTCTCTTTTATATAGGCCTTAGTGGTCCCCTAATACTGTATCTGAAGTCTCTTTTATATAGGCCTTAGTGGTCCCCTAATACTGTATCTGAAGTCTCTTTATATAGACCTTAGTGGTCCCCTAATACTGTATCTGTAGTCTCTTTTATATAGACCTTAGTGGTCCCCTAATACTGTATCTGAAGTCTCTTTTTTATAGACCTTAGTGGTCCCCTAATACTGTATCTGAAGTCTCTTTTATATAAGCCTTAGTGGTCCCCTAATACTGTATCTGAAGTCTCTTTTATATAGGCCTTAGTGGTCCCCTAATATTGTATCCGAAGTCTCTTTTATATAGACCTTAGTGGTCCCCTAATACTGTATCTGAAGTCTTTTTTTATATAGACCTTAGTGGTCCCCTAATACTGTATCTGAAGTCTCTTTTATATAGACCTTAGTGGTCTCCTAATACTGTATCTGAAGTCTCTTTCCCAAAGTTCAGCCTTGGTGCAGAATTACAGCCACTAGAGCAGGTCCCACAATGAGCTTTCCTTAGGATGTGCCATTTCTATGTCTGTAGATTTAAATGCTAATGAGGAGGAGGGGGGGCCTTGACCAACTGCCATGCTTTGCTTGTTTTCAAGCCATGATGTCTCTCTCTCTCTCATGGGGGGGCCAAATTCTATGGGCGGGCAAAGCAGAGAAAGGGGAGGTAACCTTTCCCCTTATGACGTCATAAAGGGAAGATTCCAGATTGGCCCATCTGAGCTTTCATTTTCTCAAAGACAGAGCAGGATACCCAGGGCTCGGTTTACACCTATCACCATTTCTAGCCTCTGGGGGATCATAGGCAGGCTGGGGGAACGCATATTAATGATAAAAAACCTCATAAAGTGAAATGTTCATGCCATGGGACCTTTAAAATTATCGTGTCCAAGTGTAAGCATATAAAGGGCGCATAAAATTGGTCCAGAACCGAACCCTGGGGCACCCCACGTGTTAAAGCAGTGAACTCAGACATGTAAGGGCCAATAGCCACAGAAAAACTCCTATCTAACAAATAATAAGAGAACCAATCAAGGGCTCTCCCACATTCTACATTATCCCATCTCCCCTTGGCTACATTGTCAAGGCTCCATGGCCGCCTCCTGTCCCTGACTCCCACCACTGTCCCTGAGCTGCAGCTGGACGGCAGATTACTGCTGTTAACAGAGGAAGAGGGAGGTGGAGGTGGCTGGTTGGATAGTTGGTTGCTGGCTTCAGATCACAGGTTGTGTGCATACAAACCTCAGAGCAAAAAAGGCCGTGCCAGGCAGCCCCAGATCGGCCCTGCAACGTGACCAAGTTCTTAACCTGCACACTACTCCATATTTATGTTTTTTTTTACCAGCACACGTCACATTGGTGATTGATTTAGATTTTTGCAGAGCCCAACATTCTATTCTGTTCATTTGAGAGAACAAATGTCTTATTTATGTGTACTAAGTATCAGTGTTGTAGTACTCGGGATCGGTCTTGGTCTAAGACCACTTTTTGAAGGTCTCGGTCTTGTCTCGGAATCGAGCACATTTTACTCGGTCTTGTCTCAGTCTCGGATGAAGAGGACTCGGGATTATATTTCAAGACAACTGCAGGGATATCACTAAATTACCTATGTATCGTCTGATTTATGTGTTAACATCATTAGTGTGATTGGACGTAAAACATTCTTGCTTCAAATGCAACCAATAACTTTGAAAGTTTGAAATGTGTCACTGTTAACCCCTGTTCCCCGCCCCCCTTAACACACACTCCCAAAGTGAATGTGGGTGACAGGAGAAGAAGCTCTGGCTGTCTGGGAGATCAGTCAGCCAAATTGTCGTTAATACCATTTTAGTTATTATATTTTTGTAAAGAGTTTATTTGCAAAACAACATCTTAAAGAAAACACACAGCAATGTGTAAATTCTGCAATGCTAACCGACACAGCTGGGACCACCTACAATTTGTATTGGCTCTAAGTAAGGAAGCATTAAGAAAGGTAAGTGAGACGCTCGTAAAGTTAGCTAGCTTAAGGTAATTGATCTGCCTCTGTACCAAAACTCTCTAGAAATCTCTTCACCCCTCACCCAAAGGGATTTAGTGAATATTAGCTATACATATTAGCTAGTTGTGTATACATATACTGTATGTTTCAGTTGCTTGGTCTGGTCTTGGTCTTGACTCAGTCTCGCCCTACCGTGGTCTTGGTCTTGACTCTGTCATTACCCCTCAGAATCTTGGTCTCGACACACTCTGGTCTTGGTAATGACTTGATCTCGGTTTAGTTGGTCTTGACTACAACACTGCTATGTATGCAGGTTTCATCATCTGTGCTTCTCGTTGTATCTAGAGTAACCTAGACACCCAAAGGTATCTAGTGTAACCACACCCAACCGTGATGTCATGGTGTACTGACACACCGTAGCGATGTGTTGGTGGGGACGTGTTAAGGTAAACAGTAGAAATACAGTGTTCGCATTAAAAAGCAATCCACCAGGAATGTGTGCCTGCATGACAGGGAGGGTCAAACGGTGGAGATGTTTTTTAGACAGAAGAGATCGCACCTAAAAAGTTGGAAGGATCATTTTGTTGTGCAGCAGAGCCAGCCTGATGCACAAGCGAACTAAGCGGCTGCTTAGGGCCCCTGTGGCCGAGTACAGCCCCTTTAAGTTGACGTGCTAGCTTGCAGTGCATCTCTCTCTAGTCTCTCTGTCTTGCTTACCTCTCTGGCCAGCACATCTCTTGGTCTGTCTTTGTATTGCTTGCTTGCCAGCCACTTCCAGGGCTGTGTTCTGTGACATTGTGCCTAGTCTATATCCATGACGTTCCACTTCTGGGAAGGACTATGGTTAACTTCTCCTCAGATCTCTGCAGGGTAAATCCAGACAGCTAGCTAGACTATCTGTCCAATCGGAGTTTTCTGTTGCACGACTAAAACAACCTTTGAACGTACACATGTTCCACCAAAACAAGTGGCACCGTTGCTCCGTCCGGCTCTTAGCACCTCCCAAGACGATTGTGATTTGTTTAAAGAAATGCCAATAAACCAGAGGATGTCTTTCTCCCATCCAAAGGATATCTGGTTGAGCCACGATGCAGCTGGAAAACAGTATTGTTATCTGTAATTTACAGGTGTTTAAGTTTGTCAGTAGAGGAGATGCTGACTTCAGCCAGTACAAGCACAGACTTTGTCTTATTGGTTAATTGTAATAAATGTATGTTCTTTACCATACGGTTGCCTTTATTATGTGGTTTTGGTTGTGTCATATCTTTTCTTCTTTCTGAAACCAGAACACAACAAAATGTTGAAGATGACTACTTTTCACTTCTGCCACCTAAACAGGGGCCAAAAATTGTCTGATGTTACGATTTTTAAGTTACATAACATAATTAGGGTAGGAATTTGGCATAAACAGCATTACTAATCCTAAAAACCTATTTCTTTTTAGAATGAATAGTGATATTTCCCCAGAAATAGAACTTTTGCTCCATTGATTTGCTGGTCCAGTCAGAGAGACTTGAGGGGAAATGACACAAAGTTATTTTAAAAGTAAAAAAGATTTGGGGCTTTTGAGAAAACATACGGGGCTGGAGCCCCAGAAGCCACCCCTTTGCTCCGCCCTTGGTTACAATGAGGGTGGGGCCCAAAACCAAATCCTGCTAAGTGCCGTAGGCCGTTACATTGTTAAATTGTTACAATTTATAATAAAACCTCGGATTTTATAAACTACATGTGTTTTGTGTGCAAAAATCTTAATTTGTAAAGAAACTGGTAACTAAAGCTGTCAGATAAATGTAGTGGAGTAAAAAGTACAACATTTCTCTCTGAAATGTAGAGTAGAAGTAGAAAGTGGCATGAAAAGAAAAGACTCAAGTAAAGTACAAGTACTTCAAATTAGTACTTTAGTACAGTACTTGAGTAAATGTACTTAGTTACATTCCACCACTGGTTATAGTCATAGACAACAGGATGTAGATACAGCTGATACACAGGGACTGTACTGCACTGGAAGTCAATGAAGTTGGGCATTTGTCCTGCATCACAGCCTCTTCCCTCATTATGTCTCTCCACCATGGTACATTGTGTAATTGCGGTGTGTATTTGTTGAAGAACAATACATGTTAGGAATATGATTCTCGCAGTACATGTTCCACATACAGAGCACATAAACTGATTAGATACTGGAGCACCTAGATGCATACATTTGCATACTAATGAAAGCACCGAATCCCTTTTGATGCTTTAAGATCCTTTTATGTTATTAGTGGTCATGTGAAGTGTGTTGACTTGGACATATGTGCTAATTAGTGCATCAATGTGCTGAATTATTGACCATTACAGGTTCTGTTTAATATATTATGGTGATTAGAATGAGGATGGCGGGCAACTCAAGTGCCTCTACAGTATATTGTAAAGCTGTACAGTTCAGCTTGATGTTGGTGCAGTTTAGGCAGCAGTGATTCACTAGCGCTACATCTGTATTCCGCAGCCTTGGTCTTATGGCTCAGAGTAAACTCTGGAAGAATGATTCAGCGGTGATGCACTGTGTTTGACCCTGTGTGCTGCTTCCAGTCTGCTTCGATGGACTCGCAGTGAACTGGGCAATTGCTGATAATGTTCATAAATGAGCCTCTGGAAGCCAGTGGAACGCGATGTGTGCGTATGCAGCTGCGTCGTAGGAGGTCTACACATTGTTGATTGGTAGTAGACCAAAATGGGCGGGGCGGGGCGGCACAGCACAGCACAATAGAGCATCCAGATTTAGTCCCCGGGCTTCCTGCTGTCCCCCGTCACATTGTTTACACCTACACAAACTGCTGGAGAGGAGCAGTCATCCAGATGCATGAATTATAAATCTGACACAGATGACACCCTTCCCAGCTCCGTCCCACACCGTGCAGCGCTGCAACAAAAATAATGAAGCATCCACGGGCCATATGAGAGTTGCGGATTGGGCCTTTGACTTCATCCTTGAGTGAATCCTCGCCGCAGACCTCCAGCGTTGCACTGAACAGCACAGAGAGCTTAGATTCCACTCAGGATCAACAAACAACAAACGCTTTTAGTCCTCTTGGCTCAACTTCTACGCTCAGTCTTTACCTCTCCAGAGTGCTTGCATTGAAGCTCAAAAAAATAACACTGTGTCATATTCCCCTCGCCCAAAGTGATTCAATGTTCAATTGAGCTTACAAAAAGGCCAGTGGTTTTGTTTTGATACACTCAGGACACACCTCTCCCACTTATTCTTGCTCTACCTCCCAGTTTATACCTGCTTATTTATTTCTCTTCTATTTTTCTCTCTTTTGGTTAGTCTCTCTCAAATTTCTAAATCATACCAGGCAACATTTACCAAGAACTCAAAATAATATTCCATACAGCAGCAGAACATTCAGGTAAGCCATTTTAAGTGCAATGGGACTTATGTAACTTTATCGAAAGTGCTTCTCATGCCATCGGCTCCCACTCCACTCCTGCATAACCCATCCATTAAAATAAAGTAAGTAGTAAGTAAGAAATATGAGTTTTGCCTAGTTTCCTGCATCCTGGAAGAGCAACGTTTTCTTTGCTATAGTAGGCAAAGCCCAGGGAGTATGTTGAACAGCTGGGTGTAGGAATGGGTGCAGATAGGCTGACACTATAATTAGTCACTGGAATGGTTTCGTGGAAAGCTAACAGTGACCGCTATGAGTCCTCAGGGTGGAGGAAGAGAGTTCCTTATCCCTGAGCAACATGTCGAGAGAAGGAGGGAAAATGCTGAGGAATCCCAACCATGTGTGTGTTTGTGTGTGTGTGTGTGTGTGTGTGTGTGTGTGTGTGTGTGTGTGTGTGTGTGTGTGTGTGTGTGTGTGTGTGTGCACTCTCCATCAACCGCTGTCGCTCTTCCATCTCTCACGCCTGTTGGCCCCAAAAAAGCGAAACATGCTGCTAATGTCTCTTCTGGGAAGGATGGATGTCATTCTGTGTGTTTGCGTGCATGCTGAAGTGTGTGTGTAAGTGATAATGGAGACTCTACAGTATGTCACACTTCAGACTAAGTTTTGCACATATACCATCTCCTGAAATTAACCGGCACGATAAAAAGATGCAGATTTTAGTTAAATAAACATGGTATCATCACTCTTTGCTATTTTGGAATTCCATTTTTAGTTTTGATAGGAAAGACTTTACACAAATTGTGCAATCCTGTGGTTTTGGTCAGTTTCAATGTTCCCTTCCTGCCTCTTGTTAACTGAAACAGTGCTCTGCTCACCCCCTGAACAATGAATAAGGAGAGGGCCCAGTGTAGTAGACTAGATGGAGAGGTTTTTCTCAGAGTATGAGCTTTGCAGCTGACTCAAGTGAGGGTTTTCTGTCCCCCTTCTCAGCGCCTAGTGACTCCAGTGAAAGCTGGACCCTGTTTGTGGCTCCAGATGTGAGTTATCTCATCTTATGTCAGTGGCTCACAATAATAATAATAAATTGAATTTATATAGCGCTTTTCACAAACTCAAAGTCGCTTTACAGGGTATAGATAATAGAGACAAACAAACAAAACAGAACAAGATTCAGGCACAGATGAAAAGGGGAGGGGCGTGGGGCTAGGGATAGGCAGTGGTGAAGAGATGGGTCTTGAGGCGAGACTGGAAGATGGTGAGGGTCTCAGAGGTGCAGATCTCTTGGGGGAGGGAGTTCCGGAGCCTGGGAGCTGCCCTGGAGAATGCTCTGTCCCCAAAACTGCGGAGGTTGCACAATGCTTATCACCCCCCCTCATCCTGCTGGCACTCAGATCATCAGCTTTAAAAGGGGGTGGTTGACTGAAATAATAAACAGGGTTTCCCCCATTGTATCCCAAGCCTGGTGGCCCAACGGGCCTAAGTTGTCCCCCATCATTGGGAATTATTATTTAACACTGACCTAATGTGGGGCCCTATGAAATCTGTTTTAGAGGTTTTTTTTAATTCTCAATTTTCACGATTCCATCCATGTTTCTGTTATAACAGAAACTATTGGGCTCTACATTAATGCTGCCATCAGTCTGTGACTGGCCCCAGCAGACATTGTTTTGTTGTTGCTTACTTTTGATTGCACCTAGCCTTGCAATTAGGTTCCTTCGTGCAGGTTTATCTGTTGCTGAGATTTCTGCCTCCACCCCAACAGAGAGCTGAAGGGAAACGGAAACTTAACGAGTTTGTTCTAGAAGTAAAAAAAATAATAATTCAAATTAAAAAAAATCAAACATATACTCAATGGTGTAAAAGTCAAAATGCAATGGAAACAGACTTAGAGAATAAATCGTGATGTATATAAAGCATGTGACACTATGAAAAAATGTAATTGAATCATATTTCTATCACATTTTAGGTTTAGGTTTATTTGCACAATTTAAAATTAACAGAGTGACAAAGATAACAAATACAGTGCAGGGAGAGGCAAAAAACCCAGAGGGCTTATTTGAAGCCTCCACCTTGATAATTAAAAAATGTCATACCATCATATAGAACAAAAAAATGTAGAAACTGTAGAACTGTAGAAAGTGAGAGAGGAAAACAATAAAAAATAAAAAAAAATCTACATTGTCTTTCAACATATTAGGTTTGACTGGAGAAATTAGTGCCACTAAATGTTTATCTCAATACATCCAACTCCTAATAGTCACTTAACAGTAGTAAATGGAACCGCACATTACATTGCATTTTCTTTTGTGGATTTTCTGGAAATTCGGTTAAAATTTGCACTACATTTGAATGAAGACCTGACTTCTGAGATCTCTACCTTTACCCTAGTCTATATCTATATCCAGACAGCTAGCTAGACTATCTGTCCAATCTGAGGTTTCTGGGTTCGAATTTTCTTGTAGCAAGTGCTGCATTAGTTTCTCCCCTGTCTTAGAATATGGACAGTTTTCCAGAAAGACAGATGAATGAAATCTTTTTGGGGAGATTGTGTTTGCTGGTGGGACAGCGGCTAGCCTGGGTGATTTTAGGACTTCGGCTGTCTAAATCATTAAGGGCTGGAATCATAAAAACAATTACATTTCAAAGGTTTTACAGCAATGCATCAGTTACTCCAGAACACACAAACCATGTTTACATGTATATAATGTGTAATGGTTCCAATGAAAACAGTTGACAGTATGTTCTGTGGATTATCCAGATTATCCTGGAAAACTCTTTAGATGAATACAGTAATAAAATAGAAACTAACTAAACCAGAAGTCGTCTGTGTGGCCAAACACCACAAGCCTTAAAGGACAATTCCGGCGCAAAACAAACCTAGGGGTTATTAACAGATGTGTACCCACTCTTTCGTTCTCTGGGACATGTTTTCATGCTAATTGATTGTGTTTGGAGCTTGAACGAAGCTAGCGCGGATCGCTGGTTAGCTTACAACGCTCGTATTCGGGGCACAGGGAAAGTAAAAACAAATCGCCATTTATACCACTAAAAAGGCTCAAAATATCATCAAACTTCAACGGTAGCATAGTGAGGGTCCCTAAATATTAACCGAAGCATTGAGAACTTTGTAAGTGTACAGACAGTTTATTGAACGAAGAGCTGCGGGAGCTCCGTGAAAGGGCTACGAGAGAGAGAGAGCTATGTCGCAACACAGCCTCGTACTTGGGGAAACCAGTCATGACCTACAGCTGGCGATGCCAACTAAAATCAAAAGCAATTTGCACAATATATCTGAAATAATCGCACCGATGTAAAACATAACTTGTCTAGTTTACTTACTCAGTGTATAACTGTCCATCTGGTCCCTCCGGTCTGGGTTGCTGTCTCCAATTTATTTTCGGGACATGGAAAAAAGTTTCAAGTACTTTTTGTTTATCAGAGAGGGGAAATCTTCAGACTGTACAAAACACTGCGTCTCTTGGGTGTCGCGACGCAACAGGTCCCACTCCGTGCGACACAGACACTCCTGTTGGGTGGCCATAGCTTCACAATGTCCGCAGGTACACCACCAGTTTCCTGAAGTACGAGGCTGTGTTGCGACATAGCTCTCTCTCTCTCTCGTAGCCCTTTCATGGAGCTCCCGCAGCTCTTTGTCAGTACACTTACAAAGTTCTCAATGCTTGGGTTAACATGTAGGGACCCTCACTATGCTACAGTTGAAGTGTGGTGATATTTTGAGCCTTTTTAGTGGTATAAATAGGGATTTGTTTTTACTTTCCCTGTGCCCCGAATATGAGCGTTGTAAGCTAATCAGCGGTCCGCGCTAGCTTCATCCAAGCTCCAAACACAATCAATTAGCATGAAAACATGTCCCAGAGAGCGACAGAGTGGGTACACATCCGTTATTAACCCCTAGGTTTGTTTTGCGCCGGAATTGTCCTTTAAGTTAGAAAAAGTGAGTTTTTTTTATTAATGTGGGTGAACAAGCCCTTTAAAACCTCTGTAGCTCTCGTCCTGTCACCTCTACATCATCCACCACTTGGCCCTGAAGTAATGCATTGTCAGGCTGGTAATTAGGCTAGCTGTGGTGTAATTACACATTGCTGCTAACTTATAAAACTTTTTGCAGATTGGAAACACTGGGCTGTCTACACGATAAGCCTGTATTTTCCCTCTGGCACTCTTCCATTCTCCTTCCCTCTCTTTTCCATGTCTGGCTCACTGGGCTGTCTGTATGTCTGCTGCACTCTAGTCAGATCCCATGAGAAACTGAAGACAGCCTGTATTGCTCTGACCATGTGTGTGAGTGTGTGTGTGTGTGTGTGTGTGTGTGTGTGTGTGTGTGTGTGTGTGTGTGTGTGTGTGTGTGTGTGTGTGTGTGTGTGTGTTACTGTTACTGGAATTGTGTGTTTTGCCATATGCCAGCTCAGTGATACTTAGAGGGAGCAAGGAGGAGTGCAAACAACACACTGGGATGGCAAAACACACAGATTGATTCACTTAGTTGTCTACCAAGTCTGGCAAACATTTTTCCGAAAGAGTGAACCATGTTAGTGCACATACTCCCGAGTAGATCTATCATCCAAATGCTACGTGTGGCAAAATGAATTAAACTTATTGATTTATGAAGGACTGGTATGTGCAGTGCGATTCAGTATCCTTGCTGCAGACAGTAATGTGAATTGGATTACCATGACTCTGCTATTACCCCTGCGATATTTCATCTGTATAAAGCACAGAGGACGACAGCCATCAGTCACACTGAGTTTCTCATGCTTCAGCCCTCTGCGAAGTGTACTGATGTCATCTCTGGCATGAGCAGCCCTGATGTGGACATTTGAAATTAGCCATGATGTCCGCATGAAAGCACTTATCTATATGACTCATATACCAAGCGGAGGTCAAATATCTCGCCCATGGGCACCTCATGTCCTGCCTTCTTGGAGCATCTATATCTTATCTAATTTAGATAATGAAAGACATACTTGCATTTAAACAAAGGGACATGTCACAGAGAGCAGCAGGCTAATGCCCTGTGCTTTTTCAGTTCTCTGTGGGTTTGATCAAATATAATATACACTTCAAATAATTGTGTAAGTAGTTAAACAATACAAACGCACACGGGGCAACAAAATGTGTTTTAAGTTTAGAAACATGAGTCCCCCCTCCCTTGCCTCACAGTGGTTTGGTCCAATGCTTGATTTTCTCCCTTTACGTTAAAGGCTGTTTTATGGTTCTGCGCAGGCTCCACGCAGAGCTTTCGCCGTAGCCTATGTAAGTGGCCTGATGTGCGCTGGTGTGTGCGTCGAGCTGGCATGTGTGTGTGTGTTGGGAGTGTGTTAGGGCGAGGGAGAATTGAGAGAGTGACGGCGATTAGCTTCTGAGCGAGTAGCGACTCTAGAGTCATAGTGAGAGAAACAAAGTGTCTCCCCTGTTCTTTCTGAGCACAGGGGAGACACAAGTTAACCCTCTCCTTGATTTCATGTTGTTTATGGAGAAGGAGAACCAGGACATGAGTCGGGGGAAATGCAACGCTACAAAGCCACGGCCAAACGACGTGCACGTCAGGCTACGATGTAGGGGCCGGCGTAGAAGCAGAGGGATCTGCGGGGGTACGCCATCGATTCTACGCAGAAGCATAAAAAGGCCTTTACGGTAACAGATTCAGAAGTCCGGTGGGACTCATGGGAGAGATCGAGTTGCGTCAGTAAGTAGGCTGTGAAGGCTGTTTTATTCACTTTAAACATCGGATAAAGGGATTTATTCTCTAATACAGATGATGCTGAGTCATTAATAAATTAGTCATGACAAAAAAATTATGTATTTTTCCATGACTCCACTATGTTAGCAGTTATAAAGTTACTTAGCTTGTTTGGTAGCTTGATGGATAGTTAATTAGCTAACTTTAGCTTGTTAATTCCACCCACCATGCTTTCACTAGTTACCGAAAACGAGCCTAACAATGTTGTTACTCATCTGGTGAGAGCGCTGTGCTTTTCTACCCTGTGACAAGAGTGTGTGAATGAAACTTGAAGTTGTTCAACTTTACTAATGTAGTGGCTGGCCGGCCGGCTAGCTAGTTAGCTAGCTAGAAGGCTCAGCTCTCAGTTCAGCACCATCTGTATTAGAGAAAAGAATCACTTCATCCGATGTTTAAAGTGAATAAAATAGCTTTGCCAGCCTCCTTACTGGAGTTCCACAACTACACATATCCTCTACAAGTACAATTGTGGCTGTATTAGTGTCCCTTTCCATAATTGCTCTTAAGAAATGTTATGTTTATTGTCCCCCCCATCTGTTAGATGAAATGTACGCCCATGCCTCAGGAAAGGGCTTAAACGTAATGAAAACGAGTAGGGTCTAGTGACCTTGCATGCTCCGCTTAGGCTGGCAACAGCAGAATGAGGAGTGGATTAAATTAATGTACCATAATGCGAGGAGAGAATGGGTGTATCATTACTTAATTGGTTCCTCTCCTACCAATTATTTCACCACTTTTAAAACAAGCAGCTTAAGCAGATTAAATGAAATCTTGGTAAAGCAAAAAGGAGAGGCCGATGAGGTCCGCAGCCAGACGGCTCACTGTTTTGCAGTCCTTGACTAAATATCTGAGATCCACTGAAACAAGCAATTAACTACAAGGATTGTATTGATGCAAACCGCTTCCTCAGTGCACTGCAGTCCCTTTTTTTTCCAAGCCATGCTGAAAGGTCCATCCATTAACAGAAAGCTAGTTGATGGAATTTCTTAAGCCGAATAAACATTGTAGCAAATGTTATATACAGCTATTAGTGATATCCAGTACCTTGCATTCTTGACATACCATTTTCTCCACCCACAGAAGCAGAAATCCGATCAAGTGTGCAATGCAGCTACAGTACTGTACATTCAGTTTTTTTTCAGATAGAAAATACTTCTTATCACTCTTCCTCACCGTCACATTTCACCCATATCTCCATGACTGTAAGACTGCTCTGATCGCTGGCTGGCCGATAGCTGGTGACTCGCTGTTGCTATGAACTGCACGCTGCCCCGGCTGGGCTTTTGTAGAAGTCGGGACTGTTACCGATGATGATCACTGCTCCATCGAGGAAGCCAGGTCACCCCCGTAATTGCCAACAGTCTGCATCCCGCTGCAGACATATCAGCATATATGTCGGCCAATAGGTGACATGGAAATGCTGTACAGAAATTCTATTATTATTTAGAAGCTGTCTCACATAATTTGTCTTCCAGAAAACACTGACTAGTTGAGATTTTCAATCTAAGACGATCAATATCGTATTCTAAAGATCAGCCCGTTAATCAGGTTGTTATTCACTGCTTACTGCTTAAGAGGATTGTTGTGAGGCTTTCTGGGGACTGTAGGAAGTCCTTTAGGAAGTAGAAGTAGACGCTTTTAGGGAAAGTTAGGGTGCGCTAAACAGCTAAAAGGTGCTATTTAGGCTTATTTCCAAAACCCACTAGTACCTTATCCATTAATAGATAAATGGAGGAAAAATATCACAATAAACACAACAAGAATCCTCACAAAAAAACATCGAAGGGCAATAACATCATACTTTACATTACTTTTTGTCTTAAATAACACTGAAATGTATATGGACCCACAACTCACTTTTTGCCCCTTGGCCCACAAGCTGGTTAATCCAGCCCTGGTGGGAGAATATTACATCCAAACAGGTAGATCATAAACGCAGGTAGATGAACATCATGCAATTTCCAAAAGCGACTCAGTTGTGTGCATGAATACAGATCAAGGTGGATCAAAGTTCATCTCTGCATCAACACGAGACAGCTGTTCACACCATGGGTTCAGAGGTGAGGGGGCTTTACATGATCCTCATGTGTTGCAAGTGGCCTGCGTGCCCTCTTCCTCACAGATCTCTTACCTTACAACAATAACCACAATCCACGGCTGGACCGAAATACACAAAAAATCCCCAGTCGGGCCTTCAGATCTCCTGAGCAGATGCCTGTGGGTGGTGTGATATCGCTAGGGAGGCACAGACCTCATACAGTCCGGCCCTCTCAACATCTGTCCTCAGTTACAGTAGGCACTTTACTCCTTCAAAACCCAGCTGTTTAGGGATTTGCTCAGTTGGTGTGGAGCTGGTTTGATAACGGTTGTGTTATGTGGTGGAGAGGCCTTAAAACCATATTTGAGAAGATTCAGTACTTCTGTGTGTGTGTGTGTGTGTGTGTGTGTGTGTGTGTGTGTGTGTGTGTGTGTGTGTGTGTGTGTGAACATGGGACTGTATGCGTTTGTTAATGCCTTGAATATCATTGCTTTCACCCTAGTCTCGCAACACTGTGGAGGAGGGTCTGGCTAGTCCGCACAGCATTCTGGGATGGGAGAAAAACGTGCTCTGGTTTATTGGCATTTCTTTAAACCAATCACAATTATCATGGGCGGTGCTAAGTGCCGGACGGAGCCACGGTGCCTCTGCTAAACAGTCACAGGAAGGAACTTGTTTTGGTGGAACATGTGGACGTTCAAAAGTAGTTTTAGTCGTGCAACAGAAAACTCCGATTGGACAGATAGTCTAGCTAGCTGTCTGGATTTACCCTGCAGAGATCTGAGGAGCAGTTAACCATAGTCCTCACAAATCCACCAGAGGTTAGAACGCCAACACAGAGACAGAGGAAGGTAACGGACATCCCGCCAAAAATAAGGGACATCCGGCGGATATAGACTACTTTCCCCCCAAATTTCTCTCTGCTGTTTCAGCTAGTCACTAACCAGTTCCTGTGGGATCACAGCCAAGGAAAATAAAAGCTCCCCGGAGGAAGAAACTGAGTAGATTAGATAACCAGTGTATCTCAGTGTATTTGAAAAGTAATCATCTTGTAGCATGTGATGGCTGAACAACACATTTTGTTTTCAAATGACTTTGGTATCCAGACATTTTGTTACAGACAGCAGCATTACGAGTGGAAAACAAGGAGCACATGTTCTTAGTCACTGCCCAACAATACCCTCAAATGTTGACAATGGTTTCCTGCTGTTGATTCACAATTTCATCGTAGGCAGTGGTGATGGATTGAGGAATGTAACACAGAATCAGTTTTGTGTTTGTGTTACACTGTGGTGCAATTGTTTGGGTTCAGGACAGCTCCTGTGGCTCTGTGAGATAGATTCAGAGGATGCAGTGACCACTGGATACTTTGGCGCTCTTAAAATAATCCTAATTATAGGTCTGCAGATGGATTCTGATGGGAAATGGACAATTTTGGTCCACAAGGCCCACAAATGTGCAGCTATTATAGCCGAGCCAAGTTTAGCACATTCTTTCTGTATGAAAAAAAGCATCCAACTTTTGAAATCAGCTAGATACACTAGAAGCAGCATAAAATCATTCTTTGGCAATTCTCTTTGAGAGCGAGCCATCAAGGTGACGTTAAATAGAATCGGTCTGGAAGTGGTTTCATAACCCCTGCATCTTTAAAAAAAATGGCCAGGCCCATTTTCTTTTTCGTTGCCAAGAAGAAAGGTTAAATTATGATCAGTTATTTGTCAGTAGAGAACTAAAAACAAATGCTGAGACAAGAGCCTGTGGCCGTAAATTAGACCGATCACAGAAATGCTCGTGTTTGCCAGGTGGCACTGTAGCCCCCTGATGGTAATCTGTCCGGCCCATGCCAAGCTTTAAAAAGTGGCCTCAAACGCTACATTAGGATTGCTACAATTACAGCCTTCCATTACCTGCAGGTCTATTTAAAGCTTCTGTAGGAGGCCTTTCTCCACGGCCACCTTTGATGTGAGGTCACCTCAGTAGAGGTAACTTATGCAATACACCATGTACACTGATTGGACATAATGATAGGGTTTGTCTATCCAGACAGGGCTGTCGTTACAGTTGAGTGCACTGAGTTAAAGGGGAATTTCGGTATTTTTCAACCTGGACCATATTTTCACATGTGTAAGTGACTAATAACAAAGACAAAATTCTTTGACAAGAACCGGGCTGCAATGTAACCCTACAGGGCAGGGGTGTCCCACATTTTTTAACCCCAGGACCCCTTAAATGAGAGAGAGATGGAGCAAGGACCCCCTACTACATATATTGTATAAAATTAAGTTGCATAATAAAGTGGAACTTCAATAACGTGCGGGCATGCCTTTTTAGTTCATATAAAATACTAAGCTATTAAATAATTGTTGGCATGATTTTATAAATCATGTTTTAATGTTAAACATACATGTGGCACAGTGAATTTTTAGGATGAACTGGATCTGTGGATGACTACCTTACCTATAGGCCAGTAAGACCATCATCATTGTGTTTTTTTCACAAACAGGCTGATTTATATATGCTAATAATATCTTGGATTCACGTTAAGACATTTTAATTTTTGAAAAAACTTTCAAAAGTTGCAAAGAAACTCCCTTCATTCATGTTGCCCGATGATGGTCTAGTACCGAAACGTTGCCTGCTATTACATTTATTTTTTGCAAGTTAGACAGCGTGCAGGAGTTTCTTTGCAACTTTTGACTTACTTCTACCCTCCGACGCACCTGTCTCACATTATAGATGTGCAAAGAGTATTTTTCTGTAATGAAAAACTTTCAAAATATATACAATAATTTCGTGGCCCCCCAGTCCCTGTTGAAGATCTCTGCTATAGGAGCAAATGTGCACCGTCAAAGTACGTCCATTAAAAGTGCTGCTTTGCCACTCACAGGTTCAGATTGTTATTATAATTGTCTTACTACATTTTGGAAAAATGGAGAAGTTGCCTTTAAAGGTCCCATGGCATGAAAATGTCACTTTATGAGGTTTTTTAACATTAATATGGGTTCCCCCAGCCTGCCTATGGTCCCCAGTGGCTAGAAATGGTGATAGGTGTAAACCGAGCCCTGGGTATCCTGCTCTGCCTTTGAGAAAATGAAAGATCAGATGGGCCGATCTGGAATCTTCCCTTTATGACGTCATAAGGGGAAAGGTAACCTCCCCTTTCTCTGCTTGGCCCGCCCAGAGAATTTGGCCCCCCCATGAGAAAGAGAGAGACATCATGGCTTGAAAACAAGTGAAGCATGGCAGTTGGTCAAGGCCACACCTCCACCCTCCACCTTGCCCCCCCCCCCTCTCTCTCCTCCTCAATAGCTACAGACACAGAAATGACACATCCTAAGTAAAGCTCATTGTGGGACTGGCTCTAGTGGCTGTAATTCTGCACCAAGGCTGAACTTTGGGAAAGAGACTTCAGATACAGTATTAGGGGACCACTAAGGTCTATATAAAAGAGACTTCAGATACAGTATTAGGGGACCACTAAGGCCTATATAAAAGAGACTTCAGATACAGTATTAGGGGACCACTAAGGCCTATATAAAAGAGACTTCAGATACAGTATTAGGGGACCACTAAGGTCTATATAAAAGAGACTTCAGATACAGTATTAGGGGACCACTAAGGCCTATATAAAAGAGACTTCCAGACGTTCCATACCGCTGTCTTCCAGCAAGTCACCATACGAGATTTCAGAACAAGACTTCACCATCTTGGGGTAGTAGAGCGTGCGCCCCATGTAGGCTGAGTGGCCCAGGGTTTTAAATCCGACCTGCGGACCTTTGCTGCATATCATCCCCTCTCTCGCTGTCCCCTTTCCTGTCTATCCACTGTCAAATATATGGAACCCCCCCCTAAAAAAAAAATCTTTAAATTAAAAAAATAGACTTCACCTTTTTCCAATAATGTTGTCAGACACTTACTAACAATCTGAGCCTGTCAGTGGCAAAAAAAACAAACCTTTTAGTGGATGTACACTGGTGCACATTAGCCCTACAGAGTAACATTGCAGCCCGGTTCTCGCTTAATACTGGACCAATTCAAAGATTTTTTTCACATATGTCTCTTAGACACAAATGCATGGTGAAATAGGGTCTAGATTGAAAAATGCCAAAATTCCCTCTTTAATGTCCTCTGTTTTTTTTCCCCATTTCTCCTGTACACAGGTACGCCAAGAATAAGACTAGAAGAATCAGTAAAGATCCAAACATGTAACAGTTTTTTCTCCGTACCGGCTACACCAGGCCAGCACTTAGAGGCTCAGGAGGAGCTTCTACCCTCAGGCCACTAGGATCGTACACATATATTATTAATATTCTATTTAAACTCTTTTTAATGCACAATTTGAAGGAACTGGCGAGATTACATTTCACTGGAATTGTACCTTATGTGAAATGATGTGATTGATTGATTGACTGGCTGATTGATTGATCAATCTATTGATTGATTGATTGATTGATTGGTTGATTGAATATGAAGCTACAGTTAGGGGACGGTTAGGTTAGCTTAGCTTAGTAGAAAGACTGGAAACAGCTAACTTGTTAGAAGGTGACAAAATCCTAAAGCTGCACTAATAAACACTACAACACTTAGTAGTAATAACAACTAAGTGTAAAAATTACAAGGTTTTATGGGAGGTTATGGGCTGGACTATTTAATGTCCATATGCAGTGACTAGTTCAAGAGGGGCTTTTTCCAGTCTTTATGCTAAGCTATGCTAACTGTCTCGTGGCTGTAGCTTATTATTTAACGGACAAATACGATTGTGGCATCAATCTTCAAAGCAAATACGTGCATTTCCCTAAATGTCGAACTGTTCCTTTAAATCTGTACCAATCACAAAGGAGGACGTAAATACGTGAACAAATGCTGAGGAGTTAGGGGAGGATTTTTAAGCTTTGAAACAAGTCATATGTGGTTTGTGCAAAATGGACTGCAACTCTATTAAGACGTCCCTGATATTTCAGTCTAGTTTTTTTTATTTATTGTCCAGACAGCTTTTTTAATTTCCTGCTCTGTTAGAAATCCAGCTACCGCCAAGCCCCTGTATATAGTGTCACCAGTGGTGGAGGAAGTATTCATCCTAGTACAAGTACTAATACCCCACTGTAGAAATAGTTACAAGTACAAGTCCTGTATGCAAAATGTTAGTTAAGTATAAGTAAGCAAGTTCCATCAGGAAAATGTTTCACATTTTACAAACTGGAAACAAAATGTCAAATAAGCGTCAAAACAGTTCTTTGTTTAATCCACCAATACCAGTTGCATGTACACTGTTATATTGTTGGGAAGTTTAACTTTTTTTAAGATAATTTTTTGGGCTTTTCTGCCTTAAATATTTGACAGGACAGCTAGGTGAGAAAGGGGGGGAAGACATGCAGGAAATCATCACAGGTCGGTCTTGAACCCTGGACCTCTGTGTCGAGGCATAATCCTCTCAGTACATGTGTGCCTGCTCTACCTACTGAACCAACCCGGACATGCATGTGAAGCTTAATTTCTAGTAAAACATCATATCTTTATAAACCACGTGTTTTATGTGCAAAACTCTTCATGTGTAAAGTAAATAAAGCTGTAACAGATGACTGTAGTGGAGTAAATGTACTTAGTTACATTCCACCACTGTGACAGTGTCACTCTTAAGATTCATGAATTCCTGTTCAAGTTTTTCCCGGGATGGCATTGCTCACTGACTAGAGGAGCAGAGATACCCCCCCCCCACACACACACACACACACACAGATTCAAGATGTTAACCCAGGGTTATGGGGAATTGGGGAGCGGCAACTGCAGTAGCCCACAGCGGGCAGCACTGCTCACACAAGCTCCGAAACGCTCAGACTCAAAACCACAACTGGCAAAACGAAGCGGTGACATCAGCGTCTCTGCACCACATTTCAGTGCATTGCATATGAGCTGCATATGTACGGCACAATTGAAAACAGACACAGCCAGACGGTTGGTTGCTGGGCAGTATTCAGGCGGCGTGCACTCTATGAACACAGGGAGCAGCACAAGTGTTGACCTTCAGTGATACTGAGCACATGCCAGTAAGTCACACAGGCCAAATCAAATGATATGCCTTTTCCCAAACTACTGTATCACAGCAGCTACAGTATCTCATATCACTCCCATTGTTCTTGTCAGGTTCCTCTCACTTTCTCCTCACCATAACATGTCATGTTGTCCAAAGTCATAACCTCTGCTATCTAAATGCTTAATTCTATGAGACAAATTGTGTACAAGCCAGGGCTGCACGATGTGAGGAAAATATGCAATAACGTTGTTTTAATATCGCGATAACGATACTTGCGATAAAGAAAACAGATATTAAAGTGTGCCGAGTTCTGCTGCTTTCAGTATTCTGCTAAAATACAAGTTACTTGTTGAATTTAAAACGGATGAAAGGAAATTATTTCCAACCTTATTTCCTTGAACAAATTGAACATTGAATTGCATATAAAAGGCACCACTAAAACAGGAATGACAGTTACATTTTAAAGTGCCATTTTCTGCTGTTATTTTCTACTTACACAAAAAAATCACGAGTGTCTTTCGCGATATGTTTACTGCGCCAGTTGATATTGCGATAACGATTATATAAACTATATATTGTGCAGCCCTAGTACAAGCGCCACAGGAAACTCAAACACCACTGTCTCATTGACTCTATTTAGTCATTATGGATGTTTTTTTCTCCATTTAAGTGGCAACAGGATATGTAAAGTCAACAACTGGAACATTGTTACAGGAAAGGAGATAATCATCAAGTAGGTAATTCATAGTTAAGCTGACTTTGTGTAAACATGATCATTATTGTTGCAGCTCTTGCCAAGGGGACACATTAACAGCTGTATTGAGGCAAAGGGGACAGGCACATATGTATTTCAATGGCCGGATACTAGGCAGTGTACTGAAATGATTCTCACTGTGGGAATACACAAGTCAGGGCGGACAGAAGCCTACCAGCCTCCCTCCCTTAGTTTCAGGGGATTTCAGTTGTATGTAACATCTGTGTCAATATTATGGAGGTTTTAGAGTCCTCTGTTCTTTTTAAGAGGTGGAAAGGGAGTTCAGCTTTCAGCTCTGATGGCCTGGAGCCAGAAGGGTGTAAAGCAGGTTTTGGCAAACCTTACAGGAGAACCAAAACAAAAAAGTGGACCAAAGTTGGATTAACTGCTGTAAATAACTTTTTTTTATATTATGATGTTATACACAAATAATGATTGTGTTCTGCAATATACTATAGACCCCGTGAAGGACATTCTAGCAGATACATGTATAGAGTTCATTTTATACCTCGAGCCAGAGAACTTTTGGAATTTTTGCTTGAAAATTCAAATTGCTTCAGGGTGCCCTGGTAGCTCACCTGGTGGAGCGTGCACCCCATGTACCAGGGCTCAGTCCTTTCCACAGCAGCCCAGGGTTCAAATCCGACCTGTCTTCCCCCTCTCTCTCTCCCTACCTTCCTGTCTACAGCTGTCCTATCAATTATGAGCCAAAATGCCCAAAGGGATGATGTTTAAAAAAAAAAAATCATTATTATGAATTGATTTAATTGACTAATTGTTTAAGCTTCACACACAAGTCTGGGAGGGTAGAATAATAAGATACAACATCTCGTAGCCTATACTATTGAATTTTAACACTTTAAAATTCAATGGCAATATTTAGCATATGAATGCATATTAAGCATACTGTGCATAAACATAAAGACACAATACAATAAGAGATGTGGGGATTTGATGGTCAGCTTACACACATTTTTATTTCGCAAGTAGGGTAATAAACCTTCATAGCTTGACATCAATCATTCTGATTACAGCCATAGTGCCCAGCAGGCTCTGTCAGTTATGTAATAATTTAATTCCAGTAGTCTGCCTAGTTAAAGACAAGATATAGGCCTATAGAGCTACAGACTGCCAGAGTTTGATTACTTTGTCTTGAAACGCTGAGTGTGAAGTGACCTTATCGCTGAGCAGCATCCAGCTGCTGCTTGCCTCCCCGCTGGAGAAGAGGGATGTCTCCTCCGTGCTGTGCTGTAGAGGGGCTGTTCCATGTTCCCTCGTCAGATCCCATTCCCAGCACAGTCCGTCCAGAGCAGCGGCGGGGATGAGCGCTGGGGACTAGGCGGCAACGCAACGACGCATTTCACAGGTAACTGTAGGCTACTTAGGTAGAGTGGCTTCAGGTCGAGCGACACACCGACTTTCGTTGGAGCTCTGTGTGTGTGTGTGTGTGTGTGTGTGTGTGTGTGTGTGTGTGTGTGTGTTTTTTATGTACACGTCCCGAGGAGGCGAGCTGCTGCTGTGAGGAGTGCACGGAGGTTGAGAGTCGCATCTGCTCTGCTTTCAACATTTCCAGCGCTCCCTCAACTTGCCAGTCAAGCCAGCTACCTCTCCTGTCCGGGCTGTCCCTGCTTCCTCTGCCGGCATTACAGGATTTAGGACCATACTGTGGCACTTTCAGGACGCGGCATTAGAAGGTGAAGGCATGGGAGGATGGCGGTGTTTATTTTTTAACTTGAAGCGTGTGTGGGGGCGACTGCCACTATTTGCCGACGCGCTCCTATCAGCTGAAGGTTAAAGATTGCCGATGGAGCTAACCAGGCTAGCGTTAGCCCCGTTATGTGCCGTTTTGTCGGCTCTGGAAGAGAGGCCAAACTCCGTCCAAATTACGCAGCTTTATATGTCCTGGCTTTCCAGCAGAGATTTATAGCGAGAGGGACACTAATTAAGGACTTAAGTGAAATACTGCGGCCATGGCTTGTATTCGGTAGGCATTCTGTGTTACTCCAAAAAGCTATTACTTAGAGCTACATTTTAAACTTGTAGAATTGCTTTGCCTTAAATTTCCTCAGTGGGATTCCATCCACAATGTGCTGTGATGGGCGACAGTAAGCAGTTAAGCAGTTGGAGTTATAAAACAGAGCCATCATTGAAATACAGTCTGTACAGTGGGTCATCCATCTGCCGAATTTAACCATGGACCTCTACTGATCCGTACGAGGTCTTAAGTCTTGTCGAAACAGGTATGCATATATTCCTTACTGTAACGAACCTTTAAACAGACTGATGTTTTAACGGGATTTGGCGTGGTGTCTCCCGGCGTCTGTGAACTGCGCGCATCGGGGCTAGGCTAGTATGCTACGGCAGCAACCTGCAACGCAACCAGCAGGGCTAGCATCATCCCAAGCCTGTCAATCATTTCGTATAACGACATGATGACAACACTCGGGACCAGGAACGTGCATCGCTCTCGTTTCTGCTCGGATGCTTAGGGACACCAAATGGCGATGGAAATGAGCCGCAAACAGCCCTTGGCAAATGGTATGCCAAGTTTAGGTTGCTTTGATGTTTGCATGCTGTTACTTTGTCACACCTGCTGTTTGCATGATGATGGCTGCTGCTTGACCTCTCTTCTCCTTCCCCCCCATGCGTGCCTCCTGCACGCTCTGCCTCACAATCGTGCATTATTTTATACGCTACTGTCAAAACAGCCGTCCTGCTGCCAGTTTGCTGAAATTGGTATGTTATGTGCTTAAGATTTATATTTGTGCTTATACTGAATGCTGAACTTAAAATGTTTTACAGCGTTGTAATATTTAATGGCCTTCAAGACTGGATGATGAATCACTTCCCTGCTCTTCACTCACACCTCAAATTATGTCACAGTGTTTGCAATTGCTTGATGGCTCTAATTTTAGAAGGTCTTGCACATAAATTGTTACTGTCACTTTAGGGACCTCTAGAGGCCATATTGATTGATTGAAAGCCAAGATTCCCCCCTAATCCGTTCAAGTGAAACATTAGTTATGATGTTGCTGCAGTGAACAAATGGATTGCCATCATCTCAAGTAGGTGTTTGTGTTGTTTTCCTATTTTATACCCACGTCTTATTTGGACTGGTCTGTCGTGGCCTTAGGTCAGATTATTTTACGTTGCGTTGGTTATAGTTTTTATGGAAGTAGTCTATTAACATTGCCCGGGAGTGATCTGTTCCATCTCGCCAAGACCTTTCATAGCTCAGTGAGCTTACATCAAAAGCTGTTAGTAAATGTCAGTAAAGAAGCATTTTTTCCTGACAGTGTGCAGGATTTGCATTTCCCACACCAGCGCCAGAAAAAGGGTAAGGAAAAATCGTAGGTGTGTGTTGCATAGGCCCATGTGTGTTATGTGGTAAGTCTTTCACACATCCTTGAGACTGGGATGGTGTGTGAACACAAGGCCCTGCTAGATGCCCTGAGGGGGGGAGGTGGGGGAGATGGTGGGACGCGGAACATATTAAGAAGGGAAGCAGCTCATTAATTCCTTCCAGCAGTGGGGGAAAGGGTTGGTCAGCGAAACTGGAGGGGCCCTCCACAGCTATGAAATGAGTCATACCAGTTCAACTTTCAGGAGTGGGTCCAAAACAGCCAGCGATAAGGGGCTGGAATAACTTCTTGGTGTTGCAGGCAATCTGGTTATCCCAGGGCTAGACTTTCACTTTTTCCAATAATAGCGTGTGTGCACTGCACTAGTTGTTTTTTTTAGCAGGTTTGACAGACTATCTTACTCCCTCAGTCCACTCTCTGTCTGTCTTAAGTTTCTAGGCCAAGCACATGAAGAAAATGAGTTGTTGTGCCATTGGGGTAGCTATAGCCAAAGGCTTTGAAAGTCCTCTGATGTTTGCCCGGCTACAGGGATCCCCTCGGAGGTCCTGCCTGATGTCACATGTGATGTCAGAGCAGAGGTGACGCAGGCAGGAGGAAGGAGGCCCGTGGATGAAGCCAGCCAGAAACGTGTGAAAGCTACTGACATCTGCCAGTGTGCCTGTAGAGAGCGAGAGCACAGGGCAGAGAATGTGAGGCATGCAACGGCATGCAGAGTATTCAGTGAATATACTGTTAACGTCCTATCTGGATGCTAGCTGGTTGATGTTCATATGTGTGGCAGATGGTCGAGCGGCCTGCTTTGTGATTTCTGCGTGTCAGTTTTATGCCAGTGCGGCGATTAAGCCCTTGAGATAACCCTGACCATTAATTTCCACGTGTTTACTGCTTTATTAGGGCTGCACAACATTTTTTTTGTGGTCATCGTGATATCAACTGCCGCAATAAACACATCACGAAATAAACACATCAAAATAAACACATCACGAAAGACCCTCAGAGATTTTTTGTGTTAGTTGAAAGAACATATCAGGAGAAAACTGCACTTTGTAATGTTGCTGTTATTCTTTTTTTAGTAGTGCCTTTCAGTTAAATGTTTAATTTGTTCAACAAAAGAATGTTGGAAATTATTTCCTTTCATTCGTTTAAAATTCAACAAGCAATTTGTTGAATTTTAGCAGAACACTGAAAGCAGCAGAACGGAGTACACTTTAATATCTGTTTATGTATCGCACGTAGTATCGTTATTGCGATATTGAACAAAGTTAATCGCATATATCCCTCATATTGTGCAGCCCTAGTTTACATAGCACTTTTCCAAATTTACAAGGCCACACTTTACACTAGGGCTCGGCGATATGATAAAATCAAACATCACCATATTCTTGACCAAATACATCAATATCAATATTGCGATGATATTGTTTGATTGACTATTGGTGCTTTCACAAAATATTTACAGAATGAGATTTTAGATAAATAATCACCAATAATGTGGTAAACAGCTTCAAGTGAAATTATAGAGAAAAAAATTAATATCTTCTCCCCAGCTATGTACTGACTATGTTGACATGCGTGCTCAAAAATAGTGTGATGTTGAAACAAATCTGCAATTCTTCAAATGATTTCAAGCTTTCCTGAGAATATAGAATAAGGATGTGCTTGTTATTGTCAGTTTAGATAACATAATTGTATATCGCCATATCGATATATGATTTCATCACGATATGATTCCATTGAAAGATGATACATTTTCATATTGAATTATTGCCCAGCCCTACTTTAAGCACGTTATCTACAATGCGTGGGAGAGCCTTTTCACCCCACCTGTAATCTGCAACACAATCATCTGTCAACATAACTCTGCTGTTACCTGTCTTTAAATATCATACTCTTGATGTGCTCAAGCTGTCCTGATGAGGCATACTCTCTTGGTTTGGTAAAATAGATTTATGTGGGATTGTTTATTACTTTTCTTTCTATAATGCTGTGCAGGAGGCATGCAGAGTTCATCTGATTAGCAGGAAGCCAGAGCGTGCTAACCCTTTGATCACTGTGTTTCTGGCTGATAAACCATGCCACTGTCATCCCTAGCAAGCCCCGGACCTTGACAGACACTAATTACAACGAAGCCAGTTTGGCATGCTCCGAAACAGCATGGGTTTGGAATAGTTCAGTGCAGGTGATGCCGCAGTTGGATTAGCGCGCCTAATAACCTCTGCTTTATGTTTTGTTTTTGTTCCTCATATGACGTGATCATTTTCAAAGGTTGGCATGAGCTGTGCCGTTTTGGAGAGTGCTGGATGCATTCAGTTGAAGGAAATCTCATGACGTCAAATCGCTACATTGCAGCTGAACTGTGCTAAGCCTGCTCTACAATGGAAACTGGGTCCATTGGTATAATTACCCTCACATAGTCAGTGTCTTACTGGTTGCTGCACAGCTTTGCCTTGTGCATTAATTAGCTGTAAGCTATACTGCTCTTGTGTGTGAGCCAGTTGTTTTTGAACATTTGCTTTGGATTGAAACTGATGCTGCATTAGAAAAATGTTTGGCTGAACTACTTTTTTGACAGTCTGAAATGAATCAGAACCAAACCGTACAGACTGTGATGTGTTGGAATATGGTGGAATAAACCCCCCCCACACACACACACACACACACACACACACACACACACACACTCCCCCCACTCCCCATCCAATCCTGCCTTTGATTTTGCTGCCAGTGGAGTCTGACTGTAATAAGTTTAGGACTGAAACAATGCAGCAGGGAATATCTTAGCAGCCCACATGCTATTGTCCGTGAGCTGCCATTCACAAAAGCAAAACAACTGTTGCCACGGGATATGCTCAGCAAAGTAATACAAGTGGGCGTTTTTGGCTAAACCTTTTTGCATGAGCTAATTCACACTGCCTGTTATTTTCTCTCTCTACGAGGAGGGCGTGGATGTTAGAGGAAGCACGTGGGTTGCAACGTGTTGATGAGCTCTCTTTTGTGATGGCTAGTGAAATCTAATTTTTTGTTTCCCATCAGATAAACAGAGATTCACGTGTTAGTTTACAAACCTGTTGCAGAGATTTTCAACTTTAATTTGTCATTGTTGCAATAGGCCATAATTGCCCTAAACCAGGGGTATTCAACGTTTTTTAAGCCAAGGACCCCTTAGCTAAGAGAGAGAGACGGATCAGGGACCCCCTATTACATATATTGTATAAAATTAAGTTGCATATTAAACTGGGCCTGCAATAGTCTCGCTTTGCCAGACCTTCCTCCACAGCGCTGCGGAGGAGGGTCTGGCTAGTCCACAAAGCATTCCAGGATGGGTGAAAAAAATGCTCTGGTTTATTGGCATTTCTTTAAACCAATCACAATCGTCTTGGGCGGTGCCAAGTGCCGGACAGAGCCACGGTGCCTCTGCAAAATAACCTCGGGAAGGAACTTGTTTCCACTTCCGGGATTGCTCCGGTTCCACCGGAAATTCCGCCGAATCACACTCTTTTTGCCCAGATGTCCGTCCCCTTCCTCTGTCTCTGTGTTGGCGTTCTAACCTCTGGTGGATTTGTGAGGACTATGGTTAACTGCTCCTCAGATCTCTGCAGGGTAAATCCAGACAGCTAGCTAGACTATCTGTCCAATCGGAGATTTCTCTCGCACGACTAAAACAATTTACAATTTCGGAGTTTAAAATGCCAACACAAAGGAAGTCCAAGGCAACGAATATCCGGCCTAAATGATTGAAATCCGGCGGATTTTCCTGCGGCAACAGAGCAATCCTGGAGGTGGAACGTCCCGGACCCCCTGTTGAAGATCTCTGCCCTAAACTATAGTTGAATGTCTCCTGAGCATAGTGGGATTTTTCTGATGGATGGAGAGTGTCCAGAGGGCAGATAGCTCCCCAGATAATATGTCCACATTTTATGATGCTGAGTTACAGTCTACCTGAAGTGGAGAACTTTGTGCTTTCTAGAGGTCAGTGTGTTTAAAATATGGCCCGAGGTTGTTTGACTGTTTATTCCTCTGGCACCAGCCAAAAACCGGCCTCCAACTTCTTTCCCCCCGGACAAACAGGGAGCCTGCAGAGAACCTGATTGAAAACGTTTGCGACACCGTCGGCTCTGCTCCGTCCCCACGACGACGCACTTCCTCAGGAAGAGAGACAGCCCCTCTGCCGGACACGGTGATGTCACATAGATAAACAATCTGTGGACCGTTGCTTTTGCTGAATGTGATGGGCTGTCATCCCTGAGAAAATCCCTGTGCGTGCACAGTCCTTACAGATGCAGGCCAGAGACTAGCCAAGCACACACCCACTCAGGTCACTTGTTATAGATCCAAGGAGACTGGGAACAATGTGGTGGAGAGGTGCGGCTCTTTTTTAGGAAGCAGGCTAATCGTGGTTTTTCCAGGCTCTGGCGTATAAGATTTCTTTTGTTGTGGTGTTTATTTTATGTTGGAGCCTGTTCAATCTAGATTTGTTTTGGTCCGTAGTTCTTCACTTTTAGGAGGGATGTGTTATTTTAACATATCTTAGTGTCTTCTTCAGGACGACTTCTATCACTGTTACTTAATATGTTTTAACCACAGTGAAAAATATATTCTCTTATATAGTTTATTTCCATAGACCCATATCGATAACTTTATTTACATACTTTGTAACCCATGCCTGCGTTCTGGACTATTTACGAACACCCTGAAACTGCACTTCTGTCCTCCCTGAGGCCTGATCTAGTTCTCTGTCCTGCATTGTCTGCAGTGGTGGAATGTAACTAAGTACATTTACTCAAGCACTGTACTTACGTACAAATGTTCAGGTACTTTACTTGAGTCTTTTCTTTCCATGCCACTTTCTACTTCTACTCTGCTACATTTCAGAGAGAAATATTGGACTTTTTACTCCACTACATTCATCTATTACAGCTTTAGTTACTAGTTACTTTAGTTACTCCACTACATTCATCTGTTCCAGCTTTAGTTACTAGTTACTTTAGTTACTCCACTACATTCATCTGTTACAGCTTTAGTTACTAGTTACTTTAGTTACTCCACTACATTCATCTGTTCCAGCTTTAGTTACTAGTTACTTTAGTTACTCCACTACATTCATCTGTTCCAGCTTTAGTTACTAGTTACTTTACACATTAACATTCCTGCACACAGAACACATGTAGTTTATAAAATCTGAAGTCCAGCTGAGATGATGAGACCATTACACACACAACTTTCTACAATGGGAGGAGAGTTTCACTTTTACTTGTACACACTTTTAGTACATTTTCCTGATTTTACTTTTACTCAAGTAACATTTTCAATGCAGGACTTTTACTTGTAACAGAGTATGTTTACAGTGTGGTAGTAGTACTTATACTTAAGTAAATGATCTGAATATTCTTCCATGGCTGATTGTCTGCCACCCATGCTGTCCCTCTGCTCCCCTTCCTCCACACCTTCCCGCTATGCACCCATCTCAGTTGGGCCATGAATAAGGTGCTGACACCAAACTGTCAGCCTGCAGGCCGTCATGCCCCTGCAGCCTGCAGCTGTTGTAGCCACCAGTATGGGCACAGGCTAGAAAAAACGATTATATATCACAATCCGTTTTGCAAGTAAACTCTTATTTTGTCTTGTGTTCTGAATGGAAAAAAATTTTCAAATGGGAAAAAGTATCAAGGGAGGTTTTCACAGTTCTAGGTGTTTTTTCACTGTTGACTTGTTTTTCTTTTCACTGTTTTTTAAGTTCAGTAATTGCAACATCTTTCTAAAAGTAATTGTGTTAAATAGTCGTGATTTCAATATCGACCAAAATAATTGTGATCATGTTTTCCATAATCAAGCAGCCCTAGCACAGCCCCCCCAACCTCCCCGCCCCCCCACTGCTTTAAAATGCTTGTATCTGAGGGCCTAGGTGGCCTAGTGGTAGAGCGTGTGCCCATATATAGAGTCTCAGTCCTCGATGCGGAGGTGGTGCGTTCAATTCTGATATGTGGCACTTTCCTGCATGTCATTCCCCCTCTCTCTCCCCTTCCATGTCTAAGCTGTCACAATACATGCCGAAAAAAAGATTATCTTTAAAAAATAAAATAATGCTTGTATCAGTTTTTAATAAACAAGCCCTGTCCTGGCCTTGACAAAAGTTAATTGACCCCAAAGGCATCGGTCTTCCATTTTTCACTGTGTAGTAAATGGAAATGATGCTAGAGTAGTAGTGTACAGTGGCAGATTAGAGAAAATGTGGAGGCTAGTTTGAGGGTCGTCTGTAGGGAAACGCTAGCCCCCATGTGGCTCTTTTTTATTTTTAGTTCACTTTGCAGCACATGTTATCCATAAACTGTATCATTAATTTCTCTCTGTAAGTGAGCTGTGTCATTAAAATACCGCAGATTGCCCCCCCAATTTTGCCAAATTCAAGAGCCTGTAATGCCAGTCGTTTCCACACAAGAAGGCATTGTTGCAAAACACAATGTTGTTGTGTTTAGGGGGATGAAAGCCGGCCATTGTTGCATACCGCTGCTTGAATCCGAGGTTTTATTTGATATAAAATGGGTAATTCCATTGCGTAACAGCATTAGCAGTATTTAAACAGAGCTTGTCATGGGAAAGAAAGGAGTGGGGGTGGGGTAGTGGTGGGTACCACTGAAAGCAGGCAGGTCACTTTACAGGAGGATATCCTCACTTTTACTGATGATTGAGATTATCCTCATGTAGTGATGACACCAAGAGCAATTGCCTCAGATTAAAGGTTTAGCTAGATTAAACAGCATATGGATATGTAGTTAAAACAGGCTCATGTGCAGCAATCATAACAAAAGTGAATTATCATATTAATGAACATAACCCTTGACCTAAGGCTCACTCAATTACTGTAAGCCTTTGCCTGGTTGGAGGGATAGACTTTATCTACAGGAAGAAAAAGGGTGGTGATACCAATCTGACTCCGATCTCGGAGTCTGATATGGGCTTCTCCAACGCTGTAGGGAGACTTCATTTAAAATTAAACATTTTAGAGAAACATTCTTGTTCGTCACATGAGTTTGAATAATCTGTAGTGACAAACGACCGCAAATATTACCATCTTGGGTTCCATTTTTTTTCCAGCATTTACAGTATTATGTGACTTTTTGAACACAGTCACTGGCCCGTTGCCCATTAAGTTCATCTACAGTTCATGAAATAACTGTCAATGGAAAACTGTGTCCCTCCCAGGTCCGCATTCTCATTTGGAAGCAAATGAAGAAAACCAAAACCCATTTTTTGTTGGAACATTGTTCACACGAACCTCCCTACCAAACTCAGAACTAGCCTCTCCTTGAGGGGATTACTCAAAAATACGCAAATGGAAAGAGTTAAACTTGACAAAAGTATTAACTGGGTAAGCGCCAAGAGTCAATCCTCCAAAACTAACAGGTTTAAGGTTTTAAATGAAGAAGATAATCGTATTAGAGAGTCAGACATACAAAGAGAGCGGCATTTCACGGTCTCGGATCCTGTTAATCACCTAGTAGGCTATCCTAGGGTTCAGGTACAAGGAGGGGGGGGGGGGGGGGAGGGAGCCGGAAGAAAACAGAGTGGGGTAGTGATGCTGCCCTCTGAGTCAGGACCCCTTTCATAGATGGATTTTGTCATCTCTATGGGACTACCATGGCTAAACAAATGCTAAGAAGCAAAACAAATGCTAATCTGTTTGCAGCTGAATACATTTCGGCGAGGCTGTGTCAAGCAGTTGGATTTTCAGAACTGAAAACAAGCAATTTGGCCATACCATTAAACAATCGTAGTGTGATTGGCTTTTAAACTGTCTGAACAGCATTTGATTCTGGCAAGGAGTCTCACACTGCTGTTCCTGAAAGCCATTTCTTATTAAGGACAGCCAGGTTGTTGGCAGTCTGCTCCAGTGGAGAGTATTGAATGAGTGGGCTGCAGCAGCATCTGTCCTGTTGACAAGGCAGCAAGCATGACTTCATCAATGGTGTTACATCATGAGCAGATGCACCCTGGGTATCATCAATGCTATTCTTCATCAGTCCTTGATACTAAAACTTATGGTCATTTTTCTTTCTTTCTGCAGAACGCAAAAGTCATTGATTTTACCTTTACAATCTTTGTAGATTATTGGAGTTTAGTCAGTGTTATTGCAATATCCTTTGCTCAGTTGTTTTTGCGGTTGTCCCTTAATTAAAACACTTACAGCATTAGTGCTTGTCAAGGAAAACACAGATAGGGTTGCAACTGTCTATTCTTTTTTATTATTGTTGGTTTGTAATAGGGCATGAATGTGGCGATCATACGATATGTATCACGATACATGGGTCACGATTCAATATATTGCAATATATTTTGATACTGTGCGTGAGGCGATATATTGGGATTTTTTTTTAAATATAATTTTAGAAAAACTAATATTTAAAAAAAAGACATGATGTTCATTAAAGTCAGTACACAGAAAATCAAACTGCCAGTTTGGGATTGTGGTTCACAGGTTCTTAGTGAGCTAATGTTTATATTATCTAAAGTAGGCCAAAGGTCAGCCATAGCTACGTTGTTAGCTTCTAGCAAGAAGTCAGGCACTGCTAGGCAAGGACACTAGTGGTGTGTCTCAGCATAGCCATCTAGCAGTAGGGGGTTTAAACACAACATAAACGTCAACCACTGTCTTACATTTTTTTAACATGAAAAAATAAAAATTAATTCTTATATATATATATATATATATATATATATATATATATATAAGAAAGTGTAGCAAAAAATCGATATTGCCTTTTTGAAAATCGATACAGTATTGCAAAATAAAATATTGCGATACTCAAGTGTATCGATTTTTTCTTACACCCCTAGTTTGTAAATTATTTTCTTCCATTCTGTCTGTGTGTCTGTCTGTTTCTCTGTTTAAAGCTTTAGTGCGTAACTTTTTGATATTAATGAATATCCGTTACGTTCAAGCCGTTGCCAAATGAGTTGCTACAAAGCTAATTCAGACTATCAGCTCCACACAACTCTCTCTGGATTTCTCAGTAGGACTATGTTCAGAAGATTGTGGCGTCCGGTGACGTTCCCGCGCAGAAACTCGAGTGAAGATAATGACCTCTTCTGAAGAGTCCATCATGTTTTTTTAATCCTCCGTGTCCTCCTTGAGTACTAGTAACTGTGTGGAGGAGGGGTGGGGGTGGTGCGTGATCACGGAAGGCTTGTATCATGTGGACGCACAGACAGTGTTGTTGTCATTACTTAGAATTCCTCCTGGGGGAGACAGAAACTACGCACTATAGCTTAAAGTATGGTGTCGTCCATAAAATGCAAGCAAATAGTGAAAGATTTCCATCCCATCATTTTGTGGCTTGTTTTATCCCTCCAGACAAAAAACGGAATATATTCAATTGACTATCATAGAGGACTAAGAAAACCATCAAATTCACATTTGAAGAGCAGGAACAATCAAATCTTTGACATTTTTGCCTAAGAAAAATGACATAACCGATTGATTTTCTGTTGATCGATTCATCTGCTAATCATTGGAGCTCCACACACACACACACACACACACACACACACACACACACACACACACACACACACACGAGAAGAGGGGGCATGGAGCATGTTGAATCATTTGTTTAGTTCCTTTCGATTTTGATAAGTCTATACTTTTTATATTGATTTCAATTGTGTATGTCTAAGGATTCAGAAATGAAGGTAGCACTGAATATACAAACCCACATTCTTTTAAGGTCATATAGTTGAAAAAATGTTCTCATCCCAGAAAATATCTTGCATGCGGAAGGGAGCAGAGAGGAATACAATCCCCCAGTTGCCTCATTGATGCAGAACATGAGCAGTGGTTGGCTGCTAACAGCTCCCTTACAGCCTACTGTATGGAAGTCTACAGGGAGCCCACTGTAAACAGTGACATTTCACTGCAGCACCAGCAGCCTTCTGAAACTATTGTTGCCGTTGAACATCATGCTATTTAGGGTTTCCTTTTGAGGGTGTTTGTTTACCTCCCCGTCCTCCTCAATTCTAGACATGGTTGTGTTTGGCGCCGGTGATCTCCGAGTGAGATGGAAAGAGGGTTGTTGCTAGGAGGACTGAAGAAGAGAGGAGGGAGGGACAGGCTGCTGGAATGGCGGGTGATCTCGGTTTTGTCGTGGGTTTTCGGGGGTCTTTTTTGTTTGTTTTCGTCCTCTCAACTGTCCATATGGGTTGGGACCCTTGACAAAAAACTGGACACGGGTAGCGAGTGTAATGGTTTTAGCGTCACCTTCTTTTCTCTGTCTCTCTCCTTGTCTCCTCATGCCGTCCCCCTCTCTCTCTTTTTTCTCCCAGTGATGGCCTCAGCTGCGCAGCTGTGCCGGTGATCCTGCCGCTGCACGTAGGGAAGAAGCAGAGACGCCTTGACAACCGACCTACCTTCCTCTCTCTCTCTCTCTCTTCCTCTCTCTAAAGGCGGAGAGAGGAAAAAAAAAGAAAACACACCAACATAAACAAATGCGACCATGTACAGCGTGGAGGACCTCCTCATCTCTCATGGATACAAGCTGCCCAAGCATACCACCTCCACCTCCTCCACCCCTAACCCAGCCCCTGTGTCATCATCCCGCCAGGCTCCCTCGTCCTCGCCGCCGTCCTACAGCAAACACCATGAAATCCTGGAGAACAGGCCCTGCCCCAGGACAGTGAACGGGTATGAAAGAGGTCCCGGGATGCCCTATGGGAACGGTGGTGGATCCAGGCAGCCTCAAGCGTATGGCAGCGGCTGTCCCAACAACAACAATGAACCCAGGGACAGAAGCTTGTCCAGGCGGGAGGGCGAGGGTCGGGGCCAAATTGACACCCACTCCTTGGGAGAGTCCCTGACCTCGGACAGCGGGTAAGACATAGTCTGTGCTGTACCTTGAGAAAAGGTGATGTGCTTCTGCCTGAGCGACCTATTTGCATGCCCTATCCTGCTTATGGTTGTCCTCAATCTTTATTGATAAATGACACGGTCATTCATTGTTATGGTGCTTTGATGGAGCAGATTAATTAAATTAAATACCCCCTCAAGCAGTTTTGCATGGGGATTTTGCAATCTTAAATGGAACTGCCTGACACTGCTGCTCAGTCGCTCCTGCCATCTCTCTGTTGCGTCTGTATTTCCCCTTGTGTGTAACTTCCTCTCAGTTCATCTCTATTTTCTCCTCCTCTTTCCAATCAAGTCGTGGGCAGGGGAGGAGGGATAGTGTGTGCTGGAGTCTTAATCTGCCACATGGGACCTTGGAGTTGTAATCAAAACAGCTTTGGGGTAAACCTATGTGCCCCATTTGAGCATGCCCATTCTTACACACACAGGTTGCCAGGTTAGTCAGATACCCTTTCTACTCCCAATCATAACCAATATAACCGGCTTTCACTGTTTTTTTAAGTATTTTATCTGCTTATATAATGCATGCCCCATCAATAATACAGGATTCATATAGGGTGTATTTAAATATGTATATGAAGGATAGGCTATATTTAGCTTAGTCTGGAGTTATGCAATTGAAAGCCTCTTGGGTAGGGACTGCTAGAACGTATCATATTTCCAGAGATATCGCCCGGCTGCAGCCAATCTGTTTTTTCTTGAAAACAGGATTGTTTAATTTGCCTATTTGCACCAGTTCTGGGGGTAAGTGTGCTGTAACTGAGACAAAGTCAATACAGCTGTCCCAATGTCCACACAATTAGGCAGATTTTTCCCCCTTTTTTTCTTACATTTTGTTAGTCTGACTTTCTTTTTTTTCCCTAATCCTTTTTGCCACCAGCCAGTGACATAGCATCTGAAAATAGTCAAATGACCTTGAATAATGCCAGTGCTTGTGTTTTTTTTCCCTTCCCTTTTCCGTTTTATTCTTTGAGATGATTAATCCGCATTTTCTTGCCGCTTCTTTGCCAGTGCTATCCGAGCATTCTATTGGGAATGTGGGAATTGCTAAGACATATGTTCTGCGATTTCAGTTATTTATTCATCCTTCTTTTTTTCCTCTCATCGAAATCCGTTTTGCCTGGCAGCTTTAGTTTAGATAAGGAACAGGCCTATCTTGGCACTGCCATTAGGCAGTGCTACTTAGACCCAATTAGGCTAATGATGGTAACTCATCTTACATAAGATGCCCTCAAATTCAGCAGGTTGGCATAGCGAGCCCCCCTTCCCCCAGCAAACATCTCTGGACAGTGATGATCATGGATGGAAATGTCAAGGACACTCAGTGGCCTGGGCCTCGAGGGGGTGTACACATGTGCTTGCGTCTGGTTTGCGTTGTCATTCAGTCAGTCAGTCACTCCACAAATAGCCTAAAATGATCAGACTGTATGCAGAGACCCATCTTGTTGTAGCCCATCAGGTCTACCATCGAACATCCTCTCCGAGATATAGTGGGAGTTTTCCATATACTGGTTGAGAGAAAGGCTGCTCATTTTCTCAGATTAGTAATGCAAGAACAGTGCAATACAAAGATTGTCAATGAAACGTCCTCTAAATTGTTGATCTGTCTTGGAGGACATCAGGGACTAACAGCCACAGTGTATCATTGTGTAATGTGTTCATGATGCCCCATAGAAAATCCCAATTACTAGAGACTGCACCTCTACTCATGGTCATCTGTCTCCATCTAGTGGGAGAAGCTTTCTTTGTTCTTGAATTGTCCACATTGTAGACTAGTATAGTAACAGTGGTTATTTTCCTCTTATCATTTGGACATTATCTATGTGTTGGCATTTGATGATCCTAAACTATTGTATTTCAGGGTTTTGATTATTTTAATGCTTTAATGTTTCAAAGTAACATGAGTAAGTCTCATAACTTTGCTCACACATTTTCAGTGTGAGTAGCTTACCACATTGCATCTCTAAATCAGATACAAACCAAAGGATCTTAAAGATTGGGTTGTGCTTAAAACAAAGTAGTTTGCATGACACATAGTCTGCCAATGTCTGAAGGCAAAAGTGTTTATAGCTGTTCCAAACGGCCATACTCCAAGGCTGCCTGCCATCCTCGATCAAAAACATGGATAAAAGTAGACACTTTGGCTCAGTCTTTTATGGAAGGACATTATAGTGTTGCAGACAAAAAGGGACAGAAGTAATCGTGTAAAGAATGGCAAAAAAGAGCTTTCAAACCCTACTTGCCTCTGCACACCTGACCAATCGCTGTGTTAACTGGGTTTGCTTGTCAGATTGTTACAAAAACCCAGTTCTAATGTGGGAAACGTGTAGGGGGAGGGTATTTCAGACACTATTCGACCATCCAACAAGCACTTTGATTTAAGCATTTAAGCATATTGACACCTTTATTTGCGTGTTTCCTCACAGGTTCTGTGATGGCACCAGAGGTCCTCAGTCACAGTCCAAGGATGTGTCCTACTGGAGGAGACGAGGCCAGGACTTTGCTGTGCTGCTGGACTATGCTGACCTCAAAGAGCCCCATGGAGGAGGCCATGTGGGTTACGGAAGGCCAGAGGGGTCTCAACAAGCAAGAGGCCAAGAGTTGTCTGCAGAGGAGCGTCAGAGGGCAGCTCAGGAGAGGCAGCGCTGGGCAGCCCAGGCCCAGGCTCAGGTCCAGGCTCAGGCCCAGGTCCAGGCTCAGGCCCGCTCTAGAGAGAGGGAAGCTGCTCTCCATCATTGGAGGATGGCAAGTGAGAGGAAGTGCCAGAGCCTGGGGACAGATGAGTGGCGTCCAGCCGTGAGCTTTGGCCGCCAGCTGTCACAGAGTGAGGGTGAGCGTTGGGCACAGGAGCAGCAGCGGCTCCAAGCCAGGACACCAGAGGGTATGGTAGTCCATCCCAGGACGAAAGCCAAATCCCAGTCCCTGCCCAGGATGCTGCAGCCTGAGAGCCTGCAATATGTGGACATAGACTCGTCCGGCCTGGAACTGTACAGGCGGGTCAATGGTCACCCACTGTCACACCACGACCTTTACAGGGCACCCCGCTGGCCGGAGAATGGCAGGCCGGCTAGCGCCAACCAACTCTTAATGACACCAAAGCCCCGCTTCACCCGACCCCCCAGACCTCCCTCTTATGAGATGCACCAGCAGATCAGGGGAAGCTGTGAGATGTTGTCCGGGAGAGACTCAGTGATTCCTCAGGCCAGGGACAGAACGCCACTTCCAATATCAAGGACAGGTGACCCTCAACTGGACTATTTTGCACAGGACTCTGGACCTCCAGGATACATCCCTCCCCCATCATATAAAAGAGCTCCTATAATGGGAATGGGGCGCCGGGGATATGGTGAAATTGCTGTTGACTACAGGTAAATCTCTTTTTTTTTCCTTTTTCCTAAATTAGACAGTTTTCCCTTTTACATTAATTAGCTGTGAATTTAAATTAACACTTTAAATTCAACACTGACTGTGTAAGAGCCAACCCTTGGTTTTACATTAGCATTATTATCTAACTATAATTAGGTTAACATCACTTTAATTTATTATAACTCTTTGTTTATTCCCTTTTGTCTTGTTGAAGTCATTGTTGCTTAGATAAGGTACAACTGTGTTTTGTTTTTACTCCTAGGTACAGAGGGGATGTGTACCAGCAGATACAAGTGGCTCCAGATGGATCTCACTGGTTCACCAGATATCCAGCTGGTTCCTGGCCGGATCCCCAGAGAGAAAGGAGCATGTCCAGCCAGAAGCAGCTTTACCCTGTGTATACAACCAAGGAGCGCCCTGGTGGAGGGATCCAATATATCCCCTTTGATGACCCCCGAATCCGCCATATATCCTCAGCCTTGGGTGGCAACTCCCTGACGGATGCTGACAAGATTCGGCACATCCGCAACGAGCTTCCCAGCGTCACCGTGTCGGAGCCTGTATCCAACGACAGTGCCTTTTTGCCCCCGCCATTGGGGCCTTTCATCGCTGCCAAACTGGCCGATGATGTTAACCAGACGTCTTCTAGCGACTTCGACAATGACAATAACAGGTGGCACAGTGATTTGCACAAAGAGGCTGTCGATAACTTCCCAGCAACTGACCAAAACTGCAACAACAGATATCCCAAAAATCAACGTCCTCCTTCATCTCCCTCTTCAGCCTTCCAGGCCCCATTACCAAGATGTTCTTCTCGCCAGGGGTCCAGCTCAGATCAGGTCTTTGCAGAAACCATCACACAAGTGAAGAAAATTGTCCCAGATTCAGGGCCAGAGAATACTAAGAGAAGAGTGAGCGAGACCATCTTCTGCCTTGTGTCCGTCCCTGTTCACACACCGACTAACATTAGCAAAGACTTAGGAGCAGATCAGAACAACAATAAGACAATAGCAAGTCTGACTGTCACCAACACAAACACTTTCGCTGTAGGCCTCAAAGAGAGCCCCAACGTACGGAGCAAGTCGGTGAATGAGATGCCCATCCAACACCACTACTCTCACTTTCACACCAGCAGCATGTCCTCAATGAGGAACTACAAGAGGGCTCCTCTAAGGAAGGAGATAATAGATGCCTGGGCCCTTCAAGCCAGTGAAGACAAAGAGTTGTGCTATGCTGGGTCCTGGCCTGGAAACCAGTACCGAAACCAGGAAACACAGACTGGATCACCTTTGACGGTGGTGAAAATTCCAGAACCTCAGAGTCCTCCTGGCAGACAAGAGCCTGCTCAGTCTGTCTCAGACACAACCACAGACAGTGGTGTGGGGACAGACAGTAGCTCCTCTTATGGTTACCCCATGGCAGGCCAGAAAAACCTTCATCCCTCCAGCAACAGCGCCTTCTCCCGTCTTAGCCTCAGCCCAACACAACCAACATCCCTTCTACCCTCTCAACAAGACCCATTCTCCCCATCAAATGCCCAGGATCAGGGAGAGCAGCCATGCTCCCCCAGGAAGAGCAACTCCAGTCCCCTGGAGAGTACAGAGCAAGTGAGCTTTGGGCAGTTTCTCTTAAAGCCAGTGAACCGACGACCCTGTGATGCCATTGGTGAACTGGAGACCATTAATAAGGAGATGGAAGACACAATCAGCAAGAGACCCAATGTGGGTCACTGCATAGACGATCTAGATGTGGTGAATAAGAGATTAGACCGGTTTAAATCAGGAGCACATTTCACTGCTGGTCCAGAACTAGGCAGGGAAGCAATCAGTCTTCCACCAATGCACATAGAAAAACCCAACAACATAAAAGTCAGATCAAAGTCCTTTGCTTCTACCGCTGATCTAGACTCTATGGACATGAAGAGTGCTTTCTCCAGACTACAGGCTAACAACATATCACCAAAAAATGAGCTATCCATACTCTCCAACCCAGGCCCCAGAGACAGTTGCCTCCTGCCCTCACTATCCACACACAATGAGTCAAACCGGCTCTATAGACAGGACATCCCAGTGCCTCAAGAGTCCTTGCTGAGGGATGTAGGGTTAACCGTTTACACAGAGACTCCGGGTGGTCCTGGAGAGCCAATGCAGCGCTCACTCTCAGTCCCCCCTCCACTCGATCATAAGGAGCTTAGTCAGTCAGTGCAGCGCTCGTGTCAGAGCAGGACAGCACTTGTTAAAAATAGTGGTAGCCCCAAGCACAATTCAAATAAAGAGCTTCAAGCTGAGAGAAAGGCTAAATCAGACAATGTTCCACCATTCAGGGGTGAGGTGAATTTACGCATCTGTAGAACCAGGAGTGAAGGCAGCAGATCACCTCAGAAAGAGGGTTCTCCACATATCACCAGGCTGACCAGGGGGGTTTCTTTTGTGTTGAAGGATGACGATGGCAATGGGAGATATGCCATTTCTGAGCCTCTGACTTACAAGAATGAATCAACCATTGCAGATAAGCATCTAGAAAACTTACTGATTCTGGAGAAAGCCAATTCTTTACCTGCAGAGGACCTCAGCAACCTGTATGAGGTTAAATGTGCAAAAGGGATCCCTGAAAATGAGTCCATCGAGCAGAGGGCTGCCAGAATTCTGGGTATTGCGGTTCCAGTGGAGGCCTTGGGTGTGGCTGACAAACAGTCCGTGGGCAACCAGGACGATATGGATACCATTGTAGTTGATAAACTACAAAGTCCAGGGGAAGAGACACAGCAGGTGATAGGAGAGTGTGAGCAAGTCAAAGATGAGTCCCTTGTCCAGGGAGCAGAGACAGAGGAGGTCAAGGGGACAGGATCAGTAGTAGACCACGGAGAAGGAGACAGACAAAAGCACAGCAGCAACCACAGCAATAGTGAAAACAACGAGGATACTGAGATTCAGTCCCTGGTGGTACTGGATCTGCCCGAGTTCCGACCTCATAAGCTTCCCCTATCCCTCCCTGTCACCCCTGACGATGAGCTAGCACTTAGCATTTGCAGTGTGGAGAGGAGGGGGCGAGGTGGAGCATGCAAACTAATCGAATCCCTGCAAGAAAAGCTAAACTCCTCCGCTTCTTCGTCTGCTTCATCTCTGGGCAGGTCAACCCCAGACAGAATGGCCCGTCTGAAAGAGCTGGACTCAGTGTCTCGAATAAGGCGCCTCAGCCTCAAAGGTTCAGAGTCTGGAGGAGAAGTTGATTCTGAGGATAGGGATGGTGACAGAGAGGAGAGTCAAGTTCAGGAAGTTGTAGAGCAACGAGAAGAGGAACAGGATAAGAAACTGGAGGAAGAAGGAGCGAAGGGGGAGGATAACCCAGAAACACATGGCAAGTTGGGAGATTCTGAAGAAGATTGTAAACCTAAAGAAGAAGCAAATGAAGGGATATGTGAGGAAGAGCAAAGACAAGAAAAGGAGGCAGAAGAGATGAATGTTGAGATTGCACTAAAAGCAGAAAATGAAGGGAGTAAAAAAGTAGATAGTGATTTAAAATCAGAAGAGTCAGAAGGAGAGGTGGAGCTGAAAATTGTGGACGATGGTAAAGAAAAGCCTTTGGAGGAGGTAAGAGATGGACATAATACAGCCGAGATCAGCAGAGCTGAGGCGACACAAGACGCTGGCAGAGAAAAGTTGCCCATACCAAAGCAGCGCACCAGGCTGCAGAAGCCTCCTTTGCTTCCTAAACCTCGCAGTGTTCCCAAGAGAGAAATAACGCTGCCTCTCAGCTTCAGCACCTGTGGTCCCTCGAATATGGAGGATGAGGAGATGCTCTCTGTCTCAGGTGTGTACAGAGGAATTAAGAGAATAATCATTTGAAATGCTTTTTTTGGCCTTCAAAGTGAAACAGCCTCATTCTATAATATGGATATTAGCTATGTACAAATGTGTTGTGAATCTATAGTTAAAGGGATAGTTCAATGTTTTTGGAAATATCATTTGCTTTCTTTCTGAGTGTGAGTTGAAACGATGTAAAGATTGAATCGATTAAAAATCAATTTAAATGTGTAAAGATTTTAAAGAAAAAAAATGAATCGTGATGCAACAGCCTAGGGTGTGATGCTACGTTAACATACAGCAGGTAACATAAGCCTAACGTAGCTAGTAACATTAGCTTAAACACTGTCAAAATGCTGACAGCTAAACGGTGTAAAGTGTGACTATATTTCAAGGATTCCAACAGCGGGACTTACAACAGTCTGCAGCTAAAGACACAGAGGAGACTAGCTGCACTTTGAGACAGCGTGGTCACTGCCACTGTTGGATAAACAACAGTGGTGGGAGTGTTGCATTTGGGTGTTGCTCCGTAAGCTTGTGTTGTGTCAATGTTGTTGTAAAATGCCATCTAGTGTTTCTTCTTTTTGTCGTTTAACAGCAAATGACTGGTGAAAAACGTTGTGGTTATAAGTTATTGTTATTACATGTTAAATAAGTCATTTAAATGTAACCATATGGCCTTAGCAAAAAACCAGCATTTCTTTCATCTTAAATTTTTTTTGTTATTTAAGATAAAATACTATTTCAGTTGCACTTCTGATAAGAGGACACATCTGCTGTTTTGCAGCAAACAAATAGTGAGAAAATCGCATCGTGAACTTAAAATCGTGATTAGTATCGAATCGTGAGTTGAGTGTACCATTACATCGCTAATTGATATCCATCTCATATATACTGTAAACCCAGATTTAGTTTTAATTAAACTTTTTAGTGGTCACTTCTTATTCTTTCATGTTTTGTTAAAAAACATCTACACTACTAAATCACATTAGTTGTTTGTAATAATCAGCTTAAGTATGCAGTGCACAGATCATGTATAGCAGTGATAACTAGGGTTGGGTACCGTTTGGATTTTTACGATTCCAATGCCGAACCGGTACTTTTAAAACTATTCCGATTCCTAAACCGATTCATGAACAACTGAAAAATGACATAAAAGAAAGGGTTTTTTTTATGGAGTTTTTTTAAAATTGAAAATTATTTAAATTGAACAATATATTAACGTTTTAAAGTACTTAACTATATAATAAGTAATCCTAAGTCAGGTAACACATAACTACAATAATTTAAGAAATAAATAAATGTTGAGTTGGTATGCCAACCAGCTTCAAACTTTAGCAGTTCTTTTGCAGAAAAATGACCATATTTGCCTTCTCTGGCGAGATACGACACCTCTCCTGACTTATGGCATGGCCTGCACAGGAGAAACCTCTCTCAGAGGGTGTCCAGGAGGCCTGGACACACAGGGAGGAGTTTGAAAGGGCAGACAATTTGGGGAGGCTGTCCCGCCTCCCCCACCACCAGGCTACAGGGTCGGCAGAGCAAGTGTAATACGTTTACTAACGATCACGTTCAGTGAATGGTTAATATGCCTTTACATGCATTTTAAAAGTAGCCTACATTTACGGTAGCTAGCTAACAGTAGACTACAGAGAAAGTGTGATATTTTGACGTCCGTTTCGGAGCGTGTACAAAAAGCCGTCTATCAGCAGTGATTGTAGAGTACATGTAGGAGACATGCGCTCCACACCGCGAGTGGGCACGTGCACCACTTGGCAGAAAAGGGAGAAAGAAAAATAAATAAATAAAAGTTGGCCGCTCCGAGCCATCCATCCATCCATCCATCTTCATCCGCTTATCCGGGTCGGGTCGCGGGGGTAGCAGCTCCAGCAGGGGACCCCAAACTTCCCTTTCCCGGGCCACATTAACCAGCTCCGACTGGGGGGATCCCGAGGCGTTCCCAGGCCAGGTTAGAGATATAATCCCTCCACCTAGTCCTGGGTCTCCCCGAGGCCTCCTCCCAGCTGGGACGTGCCTGGAACACCTCCCTAGGGGAGGCGCCCAGGGGCATCCTACCAGATGCCCGAACCACCTCAACTGGCTCCTTTCGACGCAAAGGAGCAGCGGCTCTACTCCGAGCTCCTCACGGATAACTGAGCTTCTCACCCTATCTCTAAGGGAGACGCCAGCTACCCTCCTGAGGAAACCCATTTCGGCCGCTTGTACCCTGGATCTTGTTCTTTCGGTCATGACCCAGCCTTCATGACCATAGGTGAGGGTAGGAACAAAAACTGACCGGTAGATTGAGAGCTTTGCCTTCTGGCTCAGCTCTTTTTCGTCACAACGGTGCGATAAATTGAATGTAATACCGCACCTGCTGTGCCGATTCTCCGACCAATCTCCCGCTCCATTGTCCCCTCACTCGCGAACAAGACCCCAAGGTACTTGAACTCCTTCACTTGGGGTAAGGACTCATTCCCTACCTGGAGAAGGCACTCCATCGGTTTCCTGCTGAGAACCATGGCCTCCGATTTAGAGGTGCTGATCCTCATCCCAGCCGCTCACACTCGGCTGCGAACCGATCCAGTGAGTGCTGAAGGTCACAGGCCGATGATGCCATCAGGACCACATCATCTGCAAAAAGCAGCGATGAGATCCCCAGCCCACCGAACTGCAACCCCTCTCCACCCCGACTACGCCTCGATATCCTGTCCATAAATACTACAAACAGGATTGGTGACAAAGCGCAGCCCTGGCGGAGGCCAACTCTCACCTGAAACGAGTCCGACTTACTGCCGAGAACCCGACACAGCTCTCGCTTTGGTCGTACAGAGATTGGATGGCCCTGAGAAGGGACCCCCTCACCCTGTACTCCCGCAGCACCTCCCACAGTATCTCCCGGGGCACCCGGTCATACGCCTTCTCCAGATCCACAAAACACATGTAGACTGGTTGGGCATACTCCCAGGCTCCCTCCAGGATCCTTGCGAGAGTAAAGATCTGGTCCGTTGTTCCACGACCAGGACGGAATCTGCATTGTTCCTCTTCAACCTGAGATTCGACTATCGACCCGAACCCTCCTTTCCAGCACCTTGGAGTAGACTTTACCGGGGAGGCTGAGAAGTGTGATACCCCTGTAATTGGCACACACCCTCTGGTCCCCCTTTTTAAAAAGGGGGAACCACCACCCCGGTCTGCCACTCCTTAGGCACCGTCCCAGACTTCCACGCAATGTTGAAGAGGCGTGTCAACCAAGACAACCCCTCCACACCCAGAGCTTTAAGCATTTCTGGACGGATCTCATCAATTCCTGGGGCTTTGCCACTGTGGAGTTGTTTAACTACCTCAGCAACCTCCACCAGGGAAATTGATGCCAATCCCCCCTCATCCTCCAGCTCTGCCTCTACCATAGAGGGCGATTAGTCGGATTTAGGAGTTCCTCAAAGTGCTCCTTCCACCGCCCTATTACCTCCTCAGTTGAGGTCAACAGCGTCCCCATCCTTACTGTACACAGCTTGGATGGTTCCCGCTTCCCCCTCCTGAGGTGGCGAACGGTTTTCCAGAAGTACCTTGGTGCCGACCGAAAGTCCTTCTCCATGTCTTCTCCGAACTTCTCCCACACACGCTGCTTTGCCTCTTTCACGGCAGAGGCTGCAGCCCTTCGGGCCCTTCGGTACCTTGCAACTGCCTCCGGAGTCGCCTGGGATAACATATCCCGGAAAGACTCCTTCTTCAGTCGGACGGCTTCCCTGACCACCGGTGTCCACCACGGTGTTCGTGGGTTACCGCCCCTTGAGGCACCTAAGACCCTAAGACCACAGCTCCTCACCGCAGCTTCAGCAATGGAAACTTTGAACATTGTCCACTCAGGTTCAATGCCCCCAGCCTCCACAGGGATGCACGAAAAGCTCCGCCGGAGGTGTGAGTTGAAAGTCTGTCGGACAGGGGCCTCCTCCAGACGTTCCCAATTTACCCGCACTACCCGTTTGGGCTTACCAGGTCTGTCCAGAGTCTTCCCCCCACCCCCTGACCCAACTCACCACCAGATGGTGATCGGTTGACAGCTCTGCCCCTCTCTTCACCCGAGTGTCCAAAAACATATGGCCTCAGATCAGATGAAACGATTATAAAATCGATCATTGACCTTTGGCCTAGGGTGCTCTGGTACCAAGTACACTTATGAGCATCCCTATGTTCGAACATGGTGTTCGTTATAGACAATCCATGACTAGCACAGAAGTCCAACAACAAACAACCACTCTGGTTTAGATCAGGGAGGCCGTTCCTCCCAATCACGCTCTCCATGTGTCTCCATCATTACCCACGTGCGCGTTGAAGTCCCCCCAGCAGAACTATGGAGTCCCCGACTGGAGCCCCATGCAGGACTCCACTCAAGGTCTCCAAGAAGGCCGAATACTCTGAACTCTTGTTTGGTGCATATGCACAAACAACAGTCAGAGTTTTCCCCCCCACAACCCGCAGGCGTAGGGAGGCGACCCTCTCGTCCCACCGGGTTAAACTCCAACGTAGCGGCGCTCAGCCGGGGGCTTGTGAGTATCCCCACACCCGCCCGGCGCCTCACACCCTGGGCAACTCCGGAGAAGAAAAGAGTCCAACCCCTATCCAGGAGTATGGTTCCAGAACCAAGACTGTGCGTAGAGGTAAGCCCCCACCAGATCTAACCGGTAGCGCTCCACCTCCCGCACAAGTTCCGGCTCCTTCCCCCACAGAGAGGTGACATTCCACGTCCCCCAGAGCCAGCCTCTGCTGCCCGGGTCTGGTCCGTCGAGGCCCCTGACCTTCACTGCCACCCATGTGGCAGCGCACCCGACCCCCAGCGGTTCCTCCCACAGGTGGTGGGCCCATGGGATGGAGGGATGTCCGCCACGTAGCTTTTTCGGGCTGTGCCCGACCGGGCTCCGTGGCAAACCCGGCCACCAGACGCTCGCTGACGAGCCCTCCATCTGGGCCTGGCTCCAGACGGGGGCCCCGGGCTTCCTCCGGGCAGGGTCACTTCATCCCTTCCTCGATTTTTTCATAGGATTTTTGAACCATTCTTTGTCTGGCCCCTCACCTGAGACCACTTTGCCTTGGGAGACCCTACCAGGAGCACAAAGCTCCAGACAACACAGCCCTCAGGTTCATAGGGACACACAAACCTCTCCACCACGATAAGGTGATGGTTCCCGGAGAAGCGCAGCGACAGAGGGAAAATATTTCAGTCGGGACCGAAATGAGGAACCGAAATTTGCGTTCTAATCCGGTCCGAATACTACCGTTTGCGTAGGATTTCGGTACCCAACTCTAGTGATAACTAAGGATCTTAAGTTTCTGTATGGGAGGGGCGGTGCTCATTTGAACTGTTCTGCGCTGAAGTGGTGCAAAGGCTCATGGGAACAAATATATGTTGTGAACAGTTTCTGTCCTAGTTAAAGTGTGTTTTAATAATTTTCTGTTACTGTTTTGGGTGTGCATTTATATTATCTGGGTTTTAGTTTGGTTGATTTAGTGTTCATGTTGAGCTACATTTATTGTTGCACCATGACCGAGACCTGGGGGGGGGGACTGATTGGGTCTGGGCAGTGAGATAGGATAGTGTAAGGTTACTCAGATTTATGCAGAGCATGTGGGAAAGTATCTGAGTGTTGTCATCCTTTCTGTTTTACTGGAACTAATGTATTGAATATATTGTTCTTAAAACTATACTGTTATAAAGAAAAAAACATATTTATGAGAATGATTCCTTTCTATAGTTTTGATAAGTAGAGCTTAGTGTTCCATATTTATTTTAACAAAAGTAAATGATTTTTAGTAATGAGTGCTAATGTAAACTTGATTTACTGCTCTGTGCTAATACAACTTCACCTGTGTAAGTTTCACCTTGTGTAAAAACTTAAACGGTTAAAGGCAACGGGTCAACTAATTCGGGATAACAGTGTATGTGCATTAAGTGCTTAGCTTGAGTGGGTATGTGGTTTGCCACGTTCAGCCCCGACAAAACGTAGCAATAAGGTTTTTTTTAAACTGAAACGGGGGGGCGTTGAACATCCTGTTGTGTGCGCAAGCGCTCTGCCTTTTTATTACCACAAGTTTACAGACACGTCTCTGCTGATTGGGTATCACCTGTGACACAGCCAATAAACGAGAGACACACCCACCAAACGAGAGAAAACATATCTCATAGCTGTTGCACGCTGTTTCACACCGTTCTGAGGAAACATGCCGTTCAATGCGGAAACCGTAGCAAAACGGTGCACACCGTTTTGAGATTGAGATTAGGTGCCCTAGGTCTTTGGACTGAGCCAGACAAGCTGTTTCCCCATACTTCCATGATGTTATGCTAAGCTAGTCTAAACCTGTTCCAACTCCAGCTACGTACTTAATGCACAGTCAAGGGACTGGTATCAATCTTCTTATCTCATTGTCCCAAAAAAATAGCAAATAAACCTATTTCCCAAAATGTTGATCTATTCCTTCAAAGCAACTGAAAGAGAGATCTATATCTATATATACATATATTGTATAAAATTAAGTGGCATAATAAACTGGGCCTACAATTAGATGTAAGGTGGCCTAAAGCCTAAGCTAATAATAGCCTTATAATTGTTGGCATGACTTGATAAATCATGTTTAATTTTAAACATACATATTTGTGGCAGAGTGAATCCTTATTAACTGTATCTGTGGATGGCAACATTACCTATAGGCCAGCAAGCAGTGGGGAGTTATACGTTGGATTAATGTTAGGACTTTTTATTATTTTTTTTAAACTTTCAAAAATTAACAATAATTTGGTGGCCCCCCTGCACTGACTCTGAGGACCCCCTAGGGGTCCCGTACCCCCTGTTGAAGATCCCTGTTATAAAGGTTTCCTGAGGAGTTTCTTGTAAACAAAGTTATTGTTTACATTCAGTGTTACTCACCAACTAGTCTATATCCAGGACGTTCCTCTTCCGGCATGCTCCGGTGCTGCTGGAAGGTCCGTCGAATGTCCCTAATTTCGGCCGGATGTCCGTCCCCTTCCTCTTTCTCTGTGTTGGCGTTTTAACCTCTGGTGGATTTGTGAGGACTATGGTTAACTGCTCCTCAGATCTCTGCAGGGTAAATCCAGACAGCTAGCTAGACTATCTGTCCAATCTGAGTTTTCTGTTGCACCACTAAAACTACTTTTGAACGTACACATGTTCCACCAAAACAAGTTCCTTCCTGAGACTATTTTGCAGAGGCACCGTGGCTCCGTCTGGAGCTTAGCACCGCCCGAGACAATTGTGATTGGTTTTAAGAAATGTCAGTAAACGAGAGCACGTTTTTCTCCCATCCTGGAATGCTGTGAGGACTAGCCAGACCCTCCTCCGCAGCGCTGTGGAGGAAGGTCTGGCAAAGCGAGACTACTCACCAACAGGCATCATGTGAATCCTTGAGCTTAACAAATGATCAAAAAACTCCACAGGGTACCTTAATTTCCACCTTTGTAAGGGCAAATAATGTCGTTCTGACTTGTTTTGATTGTGTTGTCTCATCTTTTCTTTCTTCTCTTTCCCTCATCAGACTCCTACGACCCCAGTCGAGTGGAGAGAGTGTAACCTCAGTGGAAATCTGTCTGTTCTCAAGTTAACAGCTTTTTCCCCAACAACAAAGGCTTTCATCTAGCCTCACCGCTTAGTCAGCCGTGACCCCTCCAATATTGTTACGCATTCCACTGAACTGACTGACCTGGTGCTGCGAGAGCATTTTTACAGCCAAGTAAAGGCCCCCGCCGGTCCTAATTCTCCAGGCCTTTTCAACCTCAACGTCCTCGTCCTTTCATTCTCTCCGCCTCTCCAAATGTTCATTTGCTCCAGCAAGTGGACATTTTTTTGGGGGGATTTTCGGAAAAATGCATGTCATTATTCCCGTCTACACTTGGGCTCCTTCTCGAGCTTCGGTGTTGAAAAATGAATGTAAAAGTGCTTCTGCTCAACAAACATAAGAAATGTAACATGTAAAAAAAACAAAACAAGAAAGCAACAGTATTGCATTACAATCAGTATTAACCTACACCAAATGTAAATAAGAAAGAGTTATACGATTTTATTAAGAATATCAATCAATTAAAATCATTTAATTGCTGAAGAAATGTATATTTTCTTATCTATGTTAAGAAAAGACTAGATTTTTGAAAGTGTGGTCCTTGGGTGTATTACTAATAATGAACCCCCCTGTTTATTCTTATACTTGTGTGATAGAGAATGTACTCAGAGAGCCTGGATTGCAATTAGAAACACTGTGGTCTTCGAATAGTTTCACTATAAGAGCAATATCGTCGTCGTACGCGGGACATCTGTGACATGATTTGAGAGTAAGTCTCCATTTCCAGGAGCTGATCTCATTTAAACGTCTTGCTTTAAGCTCCACCTTTTGGTACAAGTGTTAGGTTTGCACTGCTGAGATTATTGGCTTTATGTTACCAGTGAGCACCTGGTAATCTCTTCAAATGCTCCGAGATTACACTTGGAGGGATTCCTGTTGGCACCCTCCCCGTTCTCCACCGCCGTCAGTCTCAGCATCAGCAACGTGTATCAGAAGCGTCTGATTTAAGTGTTATTTTTGTTCATTGTCATACTGTTAAAGAAGAAAATGTATATTTTGTGGCATTACCTGAAGTCTATATTTAACCCTGTTTTTCATTCGTCCACATCTTAGTTCATGTGTGATTTCAGAAGTGCTTTTTTGGACGGGAAATAACTGATGTAGCTATATTGATCGCAGTGTGCCTTGTACACACTGTTTCTGTGGAGAACTTCATTTGTGTGTAAACACATCCAGTATTGTCAGTTGTTACTAATCTTAATTTCAACTGGACTTCAGTGATTCATTTTTACTTTAATGAAAACATTTGGGAGTTGTTTTTGGCAATAATAATAATACTATTTAGCTGTTGAAGCTTAATATTGATGCTGTACAGAACATTGCTGTTGGAATATTCACAGTATCTGAACATGTTCAATCATTTCGTGTTGACATATCAGTGTGTTGTTTGTGTGTTGTGGGCATAACTGGCAATTGGTTTACACTCACTTCACGTATGGGGCAGCAATACAAGAAGATTAAAAAACATACCAAACCAAACTTTTTGCTATGCATTGGACACCTACATTTACTGGGGTTAGTATCAAAATTCAAAGCTGAAAAACTGCAACTTCTGGTTTGCTTGTTTGACCCTGTCACTCTTTGCTCCAGTATTTAATGTTGAACCTAGTTGGATGTGGTTGTAGATTTGCATAGAAGGGGCTAGTGGAAGCTCAGCGCGAGGTCTCGTCTCTGTCCTGTTACCAACCCAGTAGCCGTACCTCTGTGTTCCAGGTAATGTGTTATCTGGCCATTCGTAGGTCTTTTTTGTACTGCAAGTTCTTTGTAACATGATATAGACTATTGGTGCACATCTTGCTTTGATATTTTCTATTTTCATACAGAAGTATGTACAGCTTCTTTTGTATGCGCGGCATCTTTATTTTTTATTTTTTTCTCCTTTTTGTTGTGCATGAAATGCGTAAGAAGTCACAGAGAGAAGGCATATTTGCATATATTTGCATTTGGTACTATATAGTTTATCCAATAAACAACTGTTATATTTCATAAAATGTATATTTTATTTTCCAAAAAAAAGTATTCTACATATTTAAAACAGAACAAGGTATTTTTTAGATTATTGTGAAAAGGGAACTGTTTTGAAGGCACGTTTGTCTATATTTGAAATGATCATTGAGTGTTGATGATCAGAAATATAGAGACAAGTGTGTGCTATTGTACAGTACTGCAGACTGTTCATAAACAAATAAATAAAAGTCTTTGCATGAAACATGTTGCCTCTGATTGTGTTACATTCATGAATGTTATACATGATTTGATGCAAAGAGCAAGTTTCAAGAGATGCATTTATTTAATAATGATTGTAATAACAGGGACAAATAAGGAACTACTGTATTTGTTGGGAAGTAGTCTAGCGACAGACACATTTTGGTTGATACCAAAACAGGATTTTGGTCTGATATCTGCCACACTCAACAGCACAGGTGAGTCCTCAAAGAGAGGAGACATAATTATTCTTTAAAAGGACTAGGCCTGTGACAATTAATACATAAATGTCTATTGTACATTTTTTTTTTTTTTTACATAATTACGGTTTCTTTGTTTGACTGCAATTCATTGCCAAAATTAGCTAAGATCTTAAAGGACCACGCCGACTTATTGGGACTTTGTCTTATTCCCCGTGTCCCCCAGAGTTAGATAAGTCCAGACATACCCTTCTCATCTCCGTGCGTGTCCTAACTCTGTCTGACACCCCCACCTCTAGCCTAGCTTAAAGGAGAATTCCGGTCGATTTCAACACGTAGCTCTATTGTTTGTAAATTTGAAAGTAAAAAAATAATAGGTGCTGCCTACCCCGAGTTATCCTCCTGCTAGCATTAGCACCCAGGAGGCTGAAACAGGGCAGGGTTTAAACGTGCTTTTAGCCTAGTGTGACCAGACGTCCCCAGTTTCGGTGACCTGTCCCCGGCTGGAGTTGTCCCCGCTTTTCACTGTGACTGACAGACCCAAAATGTTAATGAAAGAAAGAAAACATCGATCGACGGATTTTGTTTGTTTTTTCTTTCCGTTTGATTTCTTTTATCTTTTTTGTCTTGTCGATTTTATTTCCTTGTAAATGAGTTTGTTATTTTAAAAAATGTGACAAGGGGGGGCCTTATATAAACTGAAGCTTCTGACCCTACCCTTTGGTTACGACCAATAATAGTCAAGCACCCTACACGCGCAGGCTCAAGACAGCCAGAGCCAGCGCTGCTCAGAGCTCAGAGATGTTCTAGAATGCCCATATTTTACGATGCTAAAATCACTGTTTATTTACATGGAGTCTGGTGGGTTTAGCGAACGCTATTTCGCGGACGTTTTAACGTGTTAATCTTGCTCTTTAACAGAAAGGTCGACCTCCTTAGAAATCCTTTCCATAATGTTGTCAGACACTTAGAATATTAATCTGAGTCTGTCAGCGGCAAAACGAGCACTTTTATGAACGTAAATACAAGCTGGACAATTGACGTCCATTAACCGTTGCCGACTGCAGTGATCTCGTTTAATACTGGACTAATGTAACAGGAAAATATTTCCTCAATAGTTTTAATTGTATCCAATACTCAATGAGCTGTTGCAGAAACAAGCCCAGCGTGAAGCAATAAAGCAAAAGCTGTCAGATAAATGTAGTTCAGTAAACATTACAACATTTTCCTCTGAGGTGTAGTGGAGTACAAGTATGAAGTAGCAGCAGGGGTGATTCTAGGATCAGACCTTTAGGGGGGCTCAGCCCCTAATGAGAATGTGACATGGATATAGTGCATGCAAAAGTGTTAACCCCATTGCTTTGACAAATGGTTTGCAAGAAAATGAACATTGAACTTACATGAAATGTTATCATATTTGCATTCTGCATAAATCTCTGCACACCCATTACTCTCTGTGAAATATCTCCCAAACTCTTCACTCAACACATGCATCGGTCCAACAAGCGGTTCCCGTGTAATCTGGGTTTGAAATTGCAACATTTCTACATGGTCTACAACTTTATAATGTATTCTCATGTAAACTATTTATGATGACTATTTATTTATTTACAGACATTTTTGTAAATTCCTTAGCCAGTGTATCCCACCATAATGGTTATTATATTGCCAGATTCCAGACAATCCCACTTACTTATACAGTATATATCCCACTTACAAATATGAATATATATTTCTACTGGTATGCTTCCTAGTGACATTAATGCAAAAATATGAAGAAAAAACTATTCCACCTGTGTGTGCATGGTTATAATTAAAGTGCAAAATAGCTCAGGCTACAGCACAAATATTCCCATCCATAGATATAAGAATAATCAAGTCTGTCCTCTGAATTTCTTTTCAAAGTGCACCAGATTGATGCATTTAAACATTAAAATAGACAACATTTTCTTACAGGGGGGCATGCCCATGGACCCCCCTAGGGGGGCTTGTGCCCCAGTGCAGCTCTAGGTCTACTGTTTTGGAGGTATTTATGCTTCTGAACTGAAAATGTCCCCAGATTTTGTCTCAGAAATCCGGTCACCTGTTTTTAGCCTCTTAACATGTTTGAAATGTCATTCAAAGTGCCTACCCATGTGGAGTGATTCCTTCTGAGGGAACACAGTGAATATGGCTGCAGTAGATGTGAAAGAAATGCATAAAGGTTGTGTTAATTCAGCTCTGTTTAGTTCCGGTAAAGGAAGACTTTGGGAACGTCATGCAAACTACAACACCGAAAAGAGATACAACAAAAATATTTATTAAGTTAATGATTAAATAAGGTACTGTCTCCAAACTTACCTCAATTGCAACTTGTCTCCTGCTAGTTGTACTACAGCACTTACTTTTAAACAGAGCTTAATTAGCACAACTTTTATGCATTTCTGTCACATCTCCTGCAGTCAGATTCCCTGTGTTCCCTCAGAAGGAATCACTGCACATGGGGAGACACTTGGAACGACATCTCCAGCATGTTAAGAGGCTAAAAACAGGTTTAAAACCTGCCCTGTTTCAGCCTCCTGGGTGCTAACGCTAGCAGGAGGATAACACGGTGTAGGCAGCACCGATTGGTTTCGTTTTTCTCTCTGCTGACAGCACTCCAAATTTACAAATAACAGAGCTACGGGTTGAAATCAACCGGAATTCTCCTTTAGCACAGATCCTGGAGGTAACCGGCTCCATCTAGCCTAGCTTAGCACAGATCCTGGAGGTAACTGGCTCCATCTAGCCTAGCTTAGCACAGATCCTGGAGGTAACCGGCTCCAACTAGCCTAGCTTAGCACAGATCCTGGAGGTAACTGGCTCCATCTAGCCTAGCTTAGCACAGATCCTGAAGGTAACCGGCTCCATCTAGCCTAGCTTAGCACAGATCCTGGAGGTAACTGGCTCCATCTAGCCTAGCTTAGCACAGATCCTGGAGGTAACCGGCTCTAACTAGCCTGCTGCTCCCAATAAGTGACAAAATAATGCCAACATGTTCCTATTTACATGTTGTGAATTGTATAGTCACAGGGTGTACAAATAACAAGGTCACATGACACACAGCCGTCTTCTAACCGTATACATACTGGGAACTATATTCTCAGGAGGTGAAGCACTGCTACTTCTGCTACTTGGGCGGAGTGATTTGCTTGCAGCACCTGAGAAGCCCCGTGGTGAGGAGCAGAGAGTAACAACGGTGCTTTTCAGGTGTTGCGCTAATCACTTCGGCCAAGTAGCAGTGGTTCGCCTTCTGAGAATATAGTTGTGCCCTTTTTGTGTCTTTCAGCCTCATAAAAGTCCGACAGTTTGTAAGGAAACAAGAAAAAAAGAGGCTCTCCTTAACTTTATCCACAGGGGGGAACAGCGCCCCCAAAACCCGGCTTGTGGCCACAAATATATGACAGCCGTACTTTAAGAGTTACCATAGAGAATGAATGGTACAAGTTCAGAGAGTTAAGCGCGCGGAGCAGTTGACTCGGGTACGATTCCCGGCCATCGCAAATCTCTAATGTACAGGACAAATTAAGAGGAAATATGGAAACCTATGCGCCTACTGCAACTGATATCAGGTAACATCCCAGCAAGTATGACACGTTGCAACTATCCGGACTGTTAGATCCCTGGCTAAATTGCAATGTTTCGGCGTTGTTTTAAAGTTAAAATAAATGTACTGCAGGAGTAATGACTCATCCACGCGTAGAGCTAAACCCTCCGTGAAGCGCGTCGGTACGGTAAACATGTACACCACACTGAACGTGCGAGAACTCTTCATTATACTTAAAAAAGGTCTCCACAGCCTGCCTGTCTGTTGAAAGTGAGCACAGTGTAAACTCAGACCTCACACTTTCAAAGCATGATAGGCTACATAAAAGAAGTTGCGAGTGCGACTCAACGCAGTTTGTGATGCGCGAGTGCAGAGATGGCAGCGCTGCTAGACAGACTACAAACTAACATTAAATGTCTGCTCCATCTGCCTTTACACGAAAAAAGATGCGATGGCCGGGAATCGAACCCGGGTCAACTGCTTGGAAGGCAGCTATGCTCACCACTATACCACCATCGCATAGGAATCGTTGAAACTCCACAGCATACTCAGACGTAGGTCAAGAATTCAATGGCAAACAAGGAAGGAACAGAGGAGGAGGAGGAGGAGGAGGAGGAGGAGAAGGGGAGGTACATGCGTTCCCTCTTCCCCCAAGAACTCTTCACTCTCTCCCCCCCCCTCTCTCTCAGGAACAATTTTCCATTACATTGCACATTTTCAAAACATTTAGTTTTCTATAGGCTACTGTTTGGTTTTGCCTTACATTTGCACTTTTTATAATTTCAGAATCAGAATCAGAAAAGCTTTATTGCCAAGTATGTTTTTTACACATACAAGGAATTTATTTTGGTGTTGTTGGTGCACGTCACACATTCTCTAAAATAAGTTAAACAAACAGGTTAAACAGAACAAACAATATAAGTATAAATATATATATATATATATATATATATATATATATATATATATATATATATATATAGACACACACACACACACACACACACAGAATGTATTAAAAATAAGAGAGTAAGAATTAAGAGCAGATTAAGTACAGTGGCATGTAGAGCCAGAGGGGGGGAGAGTCAGGGTGGGGTCCGGGCCTTGTTAATAAGGCTAGTGGTGGAGGGGAAAAAGCTGTCCTTGTGACGTGAGGTTTTGGTCCTGATGGACCTCAGCCTCCTGCCAGAGGGGAGTGGCTCAAAGAGTTTGTGTCCGGGGTGCGAGGGGTCGGCCACAATCTTTCCAGCACGCTTCAGAGTCCTGGGGGCGTTCAGGTCCTGGAGCGGCGGCAGATTGCAGCCAATCACCTTCTCTGCTGACCAAATGACACGCTGCAGTCTGCCCTTGTCCTTGGCTGTGGCAGCAGCGTACCAGATGGTGATGGAGGATGTGAGAACAGTCTGCCCTTGTCCTTGGCTGTGGCAGCAGCGTACCAGATGGTGATGGAGGATGTGAGAACAGTCTGCCCTTGTCCTTGGCAGTTGCAGCAGTGTACCAGATGGTGATGGAGGATGTGAGGATGGACTCAATGATGGCTGTGTAGAAGTGCACCATCATTGTCTTTGGCAGGTTGAATTTCTTCAGCTGCCGCAGGAAGTACATCCTCTGTTGTGCTTTCTTGACGAGGGAGCTGATGTTCAGCTCCCACTTGAGGTCCTGGGAGATGGCAGTTCCCAGGAAGCGGAAAGACTCCACAGTGTCAATTGTGGAGCCACAGAGGGTGGTGGGGGCAGGTGGGGCTGGGTTCTTCCTGAAGTCCACGACCATCTCCACTGTCTTTAGAGCGTTGAGCACTAGGTTGTTTTGCTTGCACCAGGTCACCAGGTGGTCAGCCTCCCACCTGTAGGCGGACTCGTCACCATCAGAGAGGAGTCTGATGAGGGAGGTGTCGTCCACAAACTTCAGAAGCTTGACAGACTGGTGACTGGAGGTGCAGCTGTTGGTGTACAGGGAGAAGAGCAGAGGAGAAAGAACACAGCCCTGGGGCGATCCGGTGCTGATGGTCTGTGAGTCGGAGACGTGTTTCCCCATTTCTTCACTGTATTGTATATATTATGAAGCCTATCTTTTTTTAATCTTTTCTAATTGTATATATCACTTATCTTTTTTATCTTTATCTGTATACATTAGTAAGTAAGTAAAGTTTATTCATTTATAAATATAAATATATACATTTATTTATATATTTTTTATATATATTTTTTCACAGATAAAAATCATAAAGTGCTTCACAATAAAGTGAAATACAATAATTAGAAGACATAAGTAGCCTACATAAAATCAGATGGCCATAAAAACCCTTGTCTAACTAAAGGCCTGTTTGAATAACAAAGTCTTCAACAGAATTTGAACTTAAAGTACTTTATTATCTTTTATCTTGATACTTGTTGAACCTGTCTTTATTACACCATGGGTGCACACACGTCTGACACTCAGATCCTATTACTTGACAAAGCAGCAAATACAACCACTTTCATCAATGGGTCATATGCTCAATCACCATTGTTTTAACTCACTCTTTGATAGATAGGGACTTAACAGACAACTAGAAAATGCATTTCCTGCAGAAAATGCGTGGGAATGCTGAATAGCTGAATTGCTAAAGCTAAACTGGATGAATAGTTTAATCCGTGACAAGAAGTTAAAGTAGTGATAATAGTTGAAAAAGTTGAAATCGTTTTAATAAGTATGAATTTCATTAAAAAGTTAAAAGCTGACGCCAAACTGAATTGTTGACTTTAAAAGTTCAACGATGCCATCGATGTAGATCATCGTTCTGAAGAGTTCTGAATGTATCTATTAAGTATGGAAGACTTACAAATGCTATGAGAAACATGTATTAAAATGCAGAAATCAAAAAAAATGTTCAAAAAAATCTGGTTTGCACTGCACTGCTGAAAAATTTGGAATTTGAAATGTAAAAGTGTCAGTTGGAAGCTGAACTGCATTACCTTAATAAGCTAACAGTCGAAAAACATTTCTATAAAAGCTGGAAGCTGAACTGTAATACCGTCAAAAGTGGAAGTTCCAATAAATTGACTAAAAAGGCTGAAAGTATGAATACTTTGTATTATTATCAGCCATATCCATTGCGTAGAACAAACAAGCATGACCCTAAAGAGCTGAGAGGTGAATATATTGCCTGAAAAAAAGCGGGCTATATACATGGATGAAATCACAAATGACCCTGGAGGGAGGGAGGGAAAGAGAGAGAGAGAATGACAGACAGACAGTAGTGGATATACAGTCAGGTCCATAAATATTGGGACATTGACACAATTCTAATCTTTTTGGCTCTATACACCACCACAATGGAGTTGAAATGAAACGAACAAGATGTGCTTTAACTGCAGACTTTCAGCTTTAATTTGAGGGTATTTACATCCAAATCAGGTGAACGGTGTAGGAATTACAACAGTTTGTATATGTGCCTCCCACTTTTTAAGGGACCAAAAGTAATGGGACAGATTAACAATCATAAATCAAACTTTCACTTTTTAATACTTGGTTGCAAATCCTTTGCATTCAATTCCAGCCTGAAGTCTGGAAGGCATAGACATCACCAGACGCTGGGTTTCATCCCTGGTGATGCTCTGCCAGGCCTCTACTGCAACTGTCTTCAGTTCCTGCTTGTTCTTGGGGCATTTTCCCTTCAGTTTTGTCTTCAGCAAGTGAAATGCATGCTCAATCGGATTCAGGTCAGGTGATTGACTTGGCCATTGCATAACATTCCACTTCTTTCCCTTAAAAAACTCTTTGGTTGCTTTTGCAGTATGCTTCGGGTCATTGTCCATCTGCACTGTGAAGCGCCGTCCAATGAGTTCTGAAGCATTTGGCTGAATATGAGCAGATAATATTGCCCGAAACACTTCAGAATTCATCCTGCTGCTTTTGTCAGCAGTCACATCATCAATAAATACAAGAGAACCAGTTCCATTGGCAGCCATACATGCCCACGCCATGACACTACCACCACCATACTTCACTGATGAGGTGGTATGCTTTGGATCATGAGCAGTTCCTTTCCTTCTCCATACTCTTCTCTTCCCATCACTCTGGTACAAGTTGATCTTTGTCTCATCTGTCCATAGGATGTTGTTCCAGAAATGTGAAGGCTTTTTTAGATGTTGTTTGGCAAACTCTAATCTGGCCTTCCTGTTTTTGAGGCTCACCAATGGTTTACATCTTGTAGTGAACCCTCTGTATTCACTCTGGTGAAGTCTTCTCTTGATTGTTGACTTTGACACACATACACCTACCTCCTGGAGAGTGTTCTTGATCTGGCCAACTGTTGTGAAGGGTGTTTTCTTCACCAGGGAAAGTATTCTTCGGTCATCCACCACAGTTGTTTTCCGTGGTCTTCCGGGTCTTTTGGTGTTGCTGAGCTCACCGGTGCGTTCTTTCTTTTTAAGAATGTTCCAAACAGTTGATTTGGCCACACCTAATGTTTTTGCTATCTCTCTGATTAAGTATGGAAGACTTACAAATGCTATGAGAAACATGTATTAAAATGCAGAAATCAAAAAAAATGTTCAAAAAAATCTGGTTTGCACTGCACTGCTGAAAAATTTGGAATTTGAAATGTAAAAGTGTCAGTTGGAAGCTGAACTGCATTACCTTAATAAGCTAACAGTCGAAAAACATTTCTATAAAAGCTGGAAGCTGAACTGTAATACCGTCAAAAGTGGAAGTTCCAATAAATTGACTAAAAAGGCTGAAAGTATGAATACTTTGTATTATTATCAGCCATATCCATTGCGTAGAACAAACGAGCATGACCCTAAAGAGCTGAGAGGTGAATATATTGCCTGAAAAGAAGCGGGCTATATACATGGATGAAATCACAAATGACCCTGGAGGGAGGGAGGGAAAGAGAGAGAGAGAATGACAGACAGACAGTAGTGGATATACAGTCAGGTCCATAAATATTGGGACATCGACACAATTCTAATCTTTTTGGCTCTATACACCACCACAATGGAGTTGAAATGAAACGAACAAGATGTGCTTTAACTGCAGACTTTCAGCTTTAATTTGAGGGTATTTACATCCAAATCAGGTGAACGGTGTAGGAATTACAACAGTTTGTATATGTGCCTCCCACTTTTTAAGGGACCAAAAGTAATGGGACAGATTAACAATCATAAATCAAACTTTCACTTTTTAATACTTGGTTGCAAATCCTTTGCATTCAATTCCAGCCTGAAGTCTGGAAGGCATAGACATCACCAGACGCTGGGTTTCATCCCTGGTGATGCTCTGCCAGGCCTCTACTGCAACTGTCTTCAGTTCCTGCTTGTTCTTGGGGCATTTTCCCTTCAGTTTTGTCTTCAGCAAGTGAAATGCATGCTCAATCGGATTCAGGTCAGGTGATTGACTTGGCCATTGCATAACATTCCACTTCTTTCCCTTAAAAAACTCTTTGGTTGCTTTTGCTAGTATGCTTGGGTCATTGTCCATCTGCACTGTGAAGCGCCGTCCAATGAGTTCTGAAGCATTTGGCTGAATATGAGCAGATAATATTGCCCGAAACACTTCAGAATTCATCCTGCTGCTTTTGTCAGCAGTCACATCATCAATAAATACAAGAGAACCAGTTCCATTGGCAGCCATACATGCCCACGCCATGACACTACCACCACCATACTTCACTGATGAGGTGGTATGCTTTGGATCATGAGCAGTTCCTTTCCTTCTCCATACTCTTCTCTTCCCATCACTCTGGTACAAGTTGATCTTTGTCTCATCTGTCCATAGGATGTTGTTCCAGAAATGTGAAGGCTTTTTTAGATGTTGTTTGGCAAACTCTAATCTGGCCTTCCTGTTTTTGAGGCTCACCAATGGTTTACATCTTGTAGTGAACCCTCTGTATTCACTCTGGTGAAGTCTTCTCTTGATTGTTGACTTTGACACACATACACCTACCTCCTGGAGAGTGTTCTTGATCTGGCCAACTGTTGTGAAGGGTGTTTTCTTCACCAGGGAAAGTATTCTTCGGTCATCCACCACAGTTGTTTTCCGTGGTCTTCCGGGTCTTTTGGTGTTGCTGAGCTCACCGGTGCGTTCTTTCTTTTTAAGAATGTTCCAAACAGTTGATTTGGCCACACCTAATGTTTTTGCTATCTCTCTGATAGGTTTGTTTAGATTTTTCAGCCTAATGATGGCTTGCTTCACTGATAGTGACAGCTCTTTGGATCTCATATTGAGAGTTGACAGCAACAGATTCCAAATGCAAATAGCACACTTGAAATGAACTCTGGACCTTTTATCTGCTCCTTGCAAATGGGATAATGAGGGAATAACACACACCTGGCCATGGAACAGCTGAGCAGCCAATTGTCCCATTACTTTTGGTCCCTTAAAAAGTGGGAGGCACATATACAAACTGTTGTAATTCCTACACCGTTCACCTGGTTTGGATGTAAATACCCTCAAATTAAAGCTGAAAGTCTGCAGTTAAAGCACATCTTGTTCGTTTCAGTTCATCTCCATTGTGGTGGTGTATAGAGCCAAAAAGATTAGATATGGATATCTATTTATGGACCTGACTGTAGACTCATGTTCATATTAATGCCTGTAGTATTCAAGTTGACTGTGTTGTCATGGCTACTAATGACCCGTGACTAAACGCCCTTTGATCTCTGTGACGAGATCTCTTTGATCAGCTGACGACCACAGCACCTGCTGTTAATATGGCACACTGCAGCTATTCAGAGACACTGAGATCGAGCTCTCAAATAAAGGCTCAGTCTGCTAAAACGATAAGTGCTATCAGTCAGATGACCTCATCTTGAGCACCACAAGGCCTTTCTGAACGTAATCATATAAAATTCATATGGATAAACTTAAAAATGTGGGCATATCAGTGATTTAAAAAAAGTGGTTTGCTCTGTATTTCGCTCTGAAATGTGAAGGATCTTTAACAGGGGAGCGAATGGAAGAAGATTTGGAACTGTTGTCATTTGGAAGCTCACTGAGCCAAAAGTATAAGGCTTGATGTATAAATTGTGTATGACAAGTACATATTGTGGGTGTGAGAGCAGTTTATAGAGCAAGGATTAAGATAATTTTTTCGAAGCTCCACACTCTAATCTGTGACATCACTCACTCTAAGAAGCTACATACACACTCTGTTTAATCGATAACATTTCCTGAAATGTACACTAAACTTAAATAGCTTTTTTACAAAAACTGTACAAGATATCAAAACACTGAGCACACCCCGAATACCTGAATATTTTGTGAATGGTTTAAAGTTTGAATCACTTTTGTAGGTGAAAGAATGTAGGAGGAGATACATTTTGAAGCAGAAGAGTATTTGAAGCTTGCTCTCATTGACTTTAATGTTAAAATAAAATGTTTAAAAGCTTAATATTTAAAAAAGTATAAATAGTAGAAAAAAAGTTGAAGAAGTCCCATCATTAGCTGAAAGAGCGGAACATTTTAAAAGTTGAATGGTTTTAATAGCTGAACGTATGCAGAAGTTACGGAGAGCCAAAAAACGTACGGAATAATAAGAAGCAGAAAAATAAAGAACAGGATAACAATAGTGGGAATGCTGCTGAATCAGCATTCCCACTAATTAACTAGATGAAAATCTTATGGACAATGGGCCTCATTCACCAATATCTTCCTAAGTTTTCTCTTAAATGTGATCTTAAGAAAGCCCTTAAGAAAAGTCTACGTCGGATTTATGACGTGTCCTTAAACATCAGAATTTTTCGCACCTGTGTTTTTAGGATTGATGAATCCCATGTCTTCGTAATTGAAAGGACATGACACTTCCTGTGAGACTGCGTTCAAGAGATAATTGTCGGAGTCGCAGATGACTTGTACATTGCAGTGATGGAGAAAGTACTGAATCTCAGTAGCCTACTTAAGTAAAAGTACAAATAACCAGAGACATACTTACTTTAGTAAAAGTACAAATAACCAGAGACATATTTACTTTAGTAAAAGTAGAAGATCTCCTATCCTAATCAGCATAAAACGGTAATATGTTGTTAGAATCGGAATGTGGTTGGTTTTATTCATGGATGTATTTTAAGACGGTTTTACTTTCTTTAACCATGCAAGTAAGCAAATAAAGTGTGTGAAGCAGCGAAAATGGGGAGGAGATGTGAAGAGGTTCAGCCAAATAAATAAGATATGAACGCGTGTTATGCAGCCTGGTGGAGGAGTAAATGACACTGTGGAGAGGCAACTATGATTTAAAAACGGGAATAATAAAAAACAAACATTTTCATTTTCACTTTTACCGGAGGCTGTATTACCGAGGGTCAGCGGCGCTGCACCCGGGCTCTGGAGCACGGAGCTGGCTTGGAAGCTGATGAAGGATCGACGGTGCCCCATGTATATCTATGACAACCAAATTCACTGGTGAGACAAACGTGGGACGGTCAGGAAGACGTTTTGGCAGGGGGAAAAACTGATCAGAAAATGTAACGGAACGTTGTAGAAATGTAGTGGAGTAGAAAGTATAGAGAATTGCTGCAAAATGTAACGAAGTAAAAACCACTCCATTTTGGCCCTATAAAATAGTGCCATCAATCACCAAGTAACGCAGGGTTTAATCAGTTTAATTGCGGATGTAAATTGCAGTGTTAGTGTTTCTTTGCATACTATGATTTTTTTTAAACAAATGATCAGAAGTACATTGCAGTACAATACTATCATTGTAAACAACTGTACATTTAAATAAAATGCAGTAACCAATTATTTGGAGCAAACTCATCACTCAAATGTGCGTAAGAGTGCTCTTGAGTGTTCGTAGATTTTGTTCTCAGCTAAGAACAAATCCAAGATAAGAAAACATTAGTGAATGTCAGAATCAATCAAAAAAAGTGCGTAAGTGGGGTTTAAGAACACATTTCTTTGTAAGAACGGTAGTGAATGAGGCCCAATAACTTTAAGTCATTTTACAGACACGTTCCACCTTCATGTTTCATTCTTACTCGGATGTGTCGAGGAAGAAGCTACTCATTCTCCCTCATCAGTCGTGGCGTCGCTGTGCATGTGATCTGAGGATGCCGGCACAGCCTCATAACTTCAGAATGATGTCAGGACCAGTCTAACCTGTTGCTGATATTCTACTTATACACTTACGCTAAGCACCAGACGGAGCCACGGTGCCTCTGCAAAAGAGCCTCTGGAAGGAACTTGTTTTGGTGGAACATGTGTACGTTCAAAAGTAGTTTTAGTCGTGCAACAGAAAACTCCGATTGGACAGATAGTCTAGCTAGCTGTCTGGATTTACCCTGCAGAGATCTGAGGAGCAGTTAACCATAGTCCTCACAAATCCACCAGAGGTTAGAACGCCAACACAGAGACAGAGGAAGGTAAGGGACATCCGGCCGTAAAGAGGGACATCCAGCGGAATTTCCGACGGCAACGCACCAATCCCAGACGCGTAAAGTCGTGAATATAGACTACTAACATCATAAAAGACTATACCCACCCTGGCCATCACCTCTTTGAACTGTTGCCTTCTGGGAGGTGTTAATAGGTCTGCCAAAACACGCACCTCCAGATTCAGGGACAATTTTCCCACAAGCAATTTGCATATTAAATAAGGGAAAATAAGCACATCCATCCACTCTGCTGCTATGCACCTGCACTTCACGTAAAAATGTGCAATACGAGTGCATTATTTTACTTCTTAACTTAATTATATCACTACTATTGACTCTAGTCTACTTTTTACCACCTTCACATTCTCTGATCCATTTTCTTAGTTTAATTTAGTGTGTTTTTATGTCTGCACCATGGAGTAGCACTTTTAATTTGGTTGTAAGTACTTAACAATGACAATGTCAATTCTGATTCTGATTCTAACATGTTGATGATGCCCATTCAGTGTCAGAGAAGTCACACATCAGATGGAGTTCTATTATGTGTCCACTAGATGGTGATAACTGACCATATAATAGACTTGTTTCAGTTATTCTGTCTGATTACACCTCTCCTCAGGTTGAAGGTGGGCCGGAGCTTAGATGGGAACTTATTAGGGCCCTGAGCACAGTGGGGTTAGAATGCACGAAAACTTACCAAAATTTGCACATTTGTCACAACTGGTGAAAATTGCAAAGATTAAAAAAAATTACTCATGTGCACCACTAGGTGGCGGTATTGCAGAAAAAACGTGTTTGGCCCTATAACTCCCAAACCGTACATCTCAAGAATTCAAAAACCATATATCTTCGTGTTCCCTGGATCCAGCTGAATCTCCTGATATAGACCACGCCCATTTCCGTCTAGACTTTTATGCGTGAAAAATAATTGCTATCAACGCAAAACTTAAGATTCTTGTTTGCCATAACCCTCTGGTGATGCCCCACACATTTTACCAAAATTGGTCACTAGGTAAGTACATAAAGTTTATAGCTCATGAACGGCTCATCCGATTTTTTACAAAATGTGATGGGTACCATCTAGGGCCACTCATGAGGCCACCCCTACAGTAAGGTACTGATTGGTCAAAGTGGGCGTGGCCTTTGGGACCCTAATTGGTTTTAGTCCTTTTTTGACGGCCTCAATATATACGGAAACTCACAAGAATTGGCGCCTACATAAACACCTGGGAGCTCTGCGAGACTGTACAGCGATTTGGCCCATACCTGTAAGCGGGCTCCATAGCGCCCCCTAATGCGTGGAAGGCCTTAACTTGGACATAGTTGTTCCTATCTTCACCAGATTAAATACACATATTGCTCTAATCATTGCGGACATATTTCCCATTTACCTTCATTAGCGCCGCCCAAGGCGGCCATTTTTAATTATGCTTTTTTTCATGTGTTTTACATTCTTTCGAACTCGTCCTAGGCTGTGATTTCAATCTTCTTGAATCCTGCAGGTAGTATCTGTTGACCCTCTTGACGGAAAGTCATCCAAAGAATTTTGATAGTTGAAAAAATGAGCAAGTTATAGCAACTTCCTGTCTAAACAGGAAGCTGCGTTATCTTGGCAACAATTATTCCGATTGCCCCGAAACTTCCCAACGTTGTTCCTCATGGCCGGTTTAGCATCTGTGCCAAACTCGGCATCAATAGGTCATTAGATGGCGCGATTTTAATTTTTTTAAATTAATCAGCAAAATATTGAGATATATATATATATATATATATATATATATATATATATATATATATATATATATATATACTTTGTCTAACTCCTCCTGGGCCGTGAGTCCAATCTGCACGAAAACTTGGATGTAGACTCGGTGGACCCTCGTGACTAAAAGTTATCAAAATACTTTTGATAGCTAACACAATGCGCAAGTTACAGAGGACCAACTTCCTGTAGGTGGCTGTTAAAACAGGAACGGTTGTATCTTGGCAAAAGTTATTCCAATTTACATGAAACTTAGAATGTGTGGTCTACATGTGATATTGCGTCTGCCAGTACCCCCTACGCAAGAAGGCGAGGGCCCGTTCATCACTGCTTGCAGCTTTAATTAGGTCACAAATCCTTTCTACCAATAAGGACGACAAAGCTGTTATTTGTCCCGCCCTACCAGGTGCAACACAGCTCGAATTCTCCGCGGTTAATTTCATTCACTATATGGTACACTATAAAATATCCACAATGCACTGCTATTTTGAATTATTTTGACTAATAGTTAAGCTCAGAGGATGTTGAGTAGATAATCACAGACTGGTTTATGTCAAAGTTTAGTCAGGATACTGGTTTAAAACCATTTTGTAAATGCTATAAAATTGAATAAAACACCCAAGATTGAATGAAAATAATCATTGATTTTACCTGACGAACTTATGGAACCATCCCTGTTATTTTTGGGCAGTTAGATTTAAAAGAAACCATATTTCTGTATTAAAAAACCGTCAAATTTAACCCAAGGAAAACACAAGGGTTAAAAAGAAAAACGACCGTTTTTCTGACACCATGAAAAGTAGACTCTTTAGAGATACGTGGTTTTCATAGGACAGCGACGCTACAAAAAAATATGATGATCTTATAGAATATGATGCAATGCACATAGTTGAGCGGTGAGTAAAAAAACGAAATGTCTATAACTTCAAAAAAAATTAGGAGCAATTTTACATATCATCTCTGAGATTATAATTCCTGTCTTGTCACATAATTACAAACATACGCACATTGTTAAACACATATGAGTTGTGAGTTAACTGTCAAGTTTACTCGATACACCTATTTACAACATTACATCTTTAAAAAGAAAGACGGCTTAACATAAAAAATATAAATCTTATTTTATTTTTTTGGAAGTAGGAACATTACAATATGTTTAGGCATTTTATTGAAACAATTTTCTATTACAAGATTGATCTATCAATTTGTGTCCTGGGGGCTGTTACACAAAAGCAGAATTTATAAATCCAGGATAAGCGATAAAGCACCAAGGTCGAGTCAGGCTGAGGAGGAGAGACTAGGTGGAGTCAGACTGAGGAGGAGAGACTAGGTCAGACTGAGGAGGAGAGACTAGGAGGAGTCAGACTGAGGAGGAGAGACTAGGTCAGACTGAGGAGGAGAGACTAGGAGGAGTCAGACTGAGGAGGAGAGAGTAGGTGGAGTCAGGCTGAGGAGGAGAGACTAGGTGGAGTCAGACTGAGGAGGAGAGACTAGGTGGAGTCAGGCTGAGGAGGAGAGACTAGGTCAGACTGAGGAGGAGAGACTAGGTCAGACTGAGGAGGAGAGACTAGGTGGAGTCAGGCTGAGGAGGAGAGACTAGGTCAGGCTGAGGAGGAGAGACTAGGTGGAGTCAAGCTGAGGCGGAGAGACTAGGTCAGACTGAGGAGGAGAGACTAGGTGGAGTCAGACTGAGGAGGAGAGACTAGGTGGAGTCAGGCTGAGGAGGAGAGACTAGGTGGAGTCAGGCTGAGGCGGAGAGACTAGGTGGAGTCAGGCTGAGGAGGAGAGACTAGGTCAGACTGAGGAGGAGAGACTAGGAGGAGTCAGGCTGAGGAGGAGAGACTAGGTGGAGTCAGGCTGAGAGAGAGACTAGGTCAGACTGAGGAGGAGGGACTAGGTGGAGTCAGACTGAGGAGGAGAGACTAGGGTGGAGTCGGCAGGAGGAAGACTAGGTCAGACTGAGGAGGAGACTAGGTCAGACTGAGGAGGAGAGACTAGGTGGAGTCAGGCTGAGGAGGAGAGACTAGGTGGAGTCAGGCTGAGGCGGAGAGACTAGGTGGAGTCAGACTGAGGAGGAGAGACTAGGTCAGACTGAGGAGGAGAGACTAGGTGGAGTCAGGCTGAAGAGGAGAGACTAGGTGGAGTCAGGCTGAGGAGGAGAGACTAGGTGGAGTCAGGATAAAGTCATTTGGATAGACTAACAGACTTTAACAGACCGCAAGGTCGATAACAGATTTGTTGAAGTATGATGACGTGAAACACATTATTTATATAAAAAGAAAAGAAACACGGCCGCTGTAATGAAACGGAGAGAGAAAGCGTAGCAGACGATCACGGACCGACTGAATGTGTCAGCAGACTAAATATGAACATTAACTGACCTCTGCTCTGAAACCATCATAATCAGACCACTCAAGGATTAGGATACTAATCATTTACACTCATTAACCATTGTACCTACTCTCTGCCTTAAAAGTAAGAAGATAATGTTACTCAGGAAATTTACCATGAAGATCAACTTTCTACAACGCTAGAATATGATGCATAAATATCTCTTTCACTCTGTTCCTCCCTCTCTCTCATGGGCTAAAATATTAATTACCTAAGTCATATTAACTTCCACTTCTCGCTTTTAATGCAAAGTGTACAACGTTTTTGCAAATGACAGTGACTCATTGAATGGTTTCAGTTAAGAGCAGTAGTTCATAAATGTATATTTTTAGACTAGCATTCAGTCTGTCCACCATTATCTTCCATGCTTTTTCTCACGTTTTTTTTTTCTTTTACAGAGGCCGAGTTTCCTTCTCTACATATTATATGATTTGCTCCCTTGTATATATGGACATAGAAAATAAAGACACTGAAGAAATTGGACTAAAATCTAGAAACTATACAGATAATTAAGTGATAAGTCCCATGTACACTGTAAACATGAATGGAACAGAGTATATTCATCAGTTATTTCCCCCCAAGCAAATTATGAGGTCAAAAACCATTGGGGTGTCCTCCCCCTGTTGTTGACTTGTCCCCCATGACTTCATTTAAAACACATTTGAAATGTTATCAGCCTTTTCTAATTATCTCAACAACTGCCATAATATATTCATCAAACTTCTAACAACAATATGAACAGCAGTCTTCATACAGCAATATAACAGTAACAATGACTGTCACATGAATAATTATTAAAAAAAATAATGGTCACAACTTTAAATAATAACAGTACTTAAATGAACACCCACATGCACCTGATAACAAGGCTAAAACCACTGCTGAGTGATCAGAAAAGGCTCCAGGATTAATACAGCCTGGCTGTTAGCCTGGTCAGGAGCAGGCTAGCTGCACAGAATGGAATATTCTGGCTTAATCCCTTATCTTGGTTTTGTGAAATAGCCCTCAGGTATATAATAATAATAATAATAATAATAATAATAATAATAATAATAATAATAGAAATGCTTACAATTTAGCAGGTTGCTTTGCTCTGTTTTTTATCTTCTTATGAAGTCCCAATTCCAACCAGCAGTGCCACCAGAAAGGCAAAGTTTCCCAGGAAGAACAGAGCCACCAGCAGGCCCTCATTTGTCATCTGGCAACACAACGCACTTTACATTAGAAATCAGCAGCATGTTATTGTTTCCTTTTTGACTTTTAGCATTTTTAACTTACCGCTGTTAACTCCAAAGTATCTGTAATCCAAAGAAAAGGGAAAAGTTAAAGCTGCTGCAGGATACTTAAACATTACAATTACAAGAAAAAAAAAAGCCACAGGTAATATTTTGTTTGTGTGGTCAAAACAGGACCCTTAAGATGGACGCAGAGGTCCAGGGTTCGAATCTAGAAGGGTTTCTAGAAGCTTAGTGACGTAGTAACTTCTTGCAGGATAGCCTGTGAGCTAGTGTTGCTTTCGTCAACGAAAATTATGACTAAATATCATCATCAACGAACCTTTATCACATGACGAAATGAGACGAGACGCAACGTAAATGCTGGTCATGTGACGATGAGTATAATTAAATGTATAATGCAATATTGTTAATGAATAAAAACGAGACTAAATGTGGTTTACAAAATAAAATCTATGCTAAAATGTCTCTTCATTTTCGTTGACCAAAACGAGACGATTCCATAATGAAATTGAGGCAAGTCAAGACATTAACGTAACGTTACTTTCTATTTTAGAAAGCTCATGCCAACTCACGAGGCTGTGGTTGTTAGCCTCTTTCTGACCAAGTAGTTACAGGAACGTAGTTATAGGAACAGTCCACTTCTAAACAGATCTACTAACTACTCTCCCCCAAAACCGGTTTTTCATTTGCATTCACACTGGCCAAGTGGCCATAGGAACTGACCTTTTGTTATTTTAACACAGCCATCTACCCACCACTATGCAGAAAAGGGAAAAGACCTGCCCTGAAGTAGGAGCTGAAAGAGTTACAGGAAGGAGGGTGTGTGTGTGTGTGTGTGTGTGTGTGTGTGTATGTGTGTGTGTGTGTGTGTGTGTGTGTGTGTGTGTGTGTGTGTGTGTGTGTGTGTGTGTGTGTGTGTGTGTGTGTGTGTGTGTGTGTATGTGTGTGTGTATGTGTGTGTGTGTGTGTGTGTGTGTGTGTGTGTGTGTGTGTGTGTGTGTGTGTGTGTGTGTGTGTGTGTGTGTGTGTGTGTGTGTGTGTGTGTGTGTGTGTGTGTGTGTGTGTGTGTGTGTGTGTGTGTGTGTGTGTGTGTGTGTGTGTGTATATGTGTGTGTGTGTGTGTGTGTGTGTGTGTGTGTATTTGTTTGTGTGAGAGAGTGCGTGGGTTCTTAGTTCCTACCTGACTGACTCGTGTGTACTAAGCATCCCTGTTGGCCAACCTACTACTACTAGGTACTTATACTATACTGACTGGATTAAATAGAATTGCATTACTAAAAAGAGACTAAAGTACAATTTTCATTGACTAAAACTAGACTAAAATAGTCATGGATAATTCTGACTAAAATAAGACTAAAATGCTCAGACTTTTAGTCGACTGAAACTTGACTAGACTAAAAAAGAGTTATGAACGTGATTAAAACTAATACAAACTAAAATGACAGCTTGACCAACCTGATCTCACAGAATCTGTGAAATGAACACGGCCCCTTAACTCAAAATCTGTGACAGTTTCACGGAATCGCCGTGAAAAATTCCGTGACGGGCCCACGGATGAGATGCCTATGGAAGTCAATGACAGGCATCATCTGTGGTCTACGCACGGATTCCCTGATCACAGCACGTTTCTTTCTGCCGGTCGGGCTGCAGCAGAGAAGCTGTATAGCTTTGCTATTTTTGGTATTTTTAGCCCAATATCTGCTGTTTGAATCAACATTTATTCACCAGATCTTATCATGGTTTATTTGTATTTCTTTTAATGTTATTATTTCGGTCTATTTCGGCCAGGGAAGCTGGATTTAAAACTATAACGCTACATCTAGCAACATATATTTAGATGTTATCATAGTATACATTTCTTTATTTTAATAATATTATTTCGGTCTTATTACCGGTGAAATATTACAGTATGCTGTAGGCTAATACAGAACATTACGATATGATCCGAGCTACTGACACGCATTCAAAGCCGATATCCCATAATGCAATGCGGGCATTCATTCCCAGAATCAGACAGCGATCAGCGGGTCTTTAACGCCAGTATCGCTTCAATGTACATATATACAGTCAGTGGTTTAGTCACCCAGCAACAACACGATGATCAGCTTTGTTCCAGTAAGTTATGCACCGTAATAACGTTTCAAAAAATCCACGCAATACTCCGGAAGTGACGTGGTACGTGCCGCTCGGCGGATAAGAAGATAAAAAATACATAATATTCGTAATATTGATGTTTTTGTCTAACGTTGTATTTGAGGATGTAAACAATGAAGATATTAATAATAATAAAATACAGTTTCATGTATTTGTCTCATGTACTGTTTGCTCGGCCGGCCGGCGGGCGGCAACAATCTGAAATGGAATGGAGCCCACTCACGGCAGACAGCAGAAACACAGGAGTCGAACATGTCCCCCCACCCACATCGGAAGAACTACAAGTGCACAAGCTTTGTAACAGGTTCTGGGGCCCCTCTATAGTGGGAGTTGTAGTTTTTAAATATATTGGTATATTTCTCATAATTAGAAGTTGGTAGTGTAGAATTTTGGATACACCCTGGGGTTTTTTGGGATGGGGAACACACTGGTGTCATCAGATTTTAAAAATATAATCGTTGAATAGGTGAAAATCACTTACTACCATATTTGACAGTGCTTACAGTGGGTAAACTTTGGTGACCATATCTACATGAGAGCGGAGGTCCAGAGATTTCTATAACAGCTGGTCCTATGTGTGTAGTACCTTCTATGACAGCTGGTCCTATGTGTGTAATACCTTCTATAACAGCTGGTCCTGTGTGTGTAGTACCTTCTATAACAGCTGGTCCTGTGTGTGTAGTACCTTCTATAACAGCTGGTCCTGTGTGTGTAGTACCTTCTATAACAGCTGGTCCTGTGTGTGTAGTACCTTCTATAACAGCTGGTCCTATGTGTGTAGTACCTTCTATAACAGCTGGTCCTATGTGTGTAGTACCTCCTATAACAGCTGGTCCTATGTGTGTAGTACCTTCTATGACAGCTGGTCCTATGTGTGTAGTACCTTCTATAACAGCTGGTCCTGTGTGTGTAGCACCTTCTATAACAGCTGGTCCTATGTGTGTAGGACCTCTATAACAGCTGATCCTATGTGTGTAGTACCTCCTATAACAGCTGGTCCTATGTGTGTAGTACCTTCTATAACAGCTGGTCCTATGTGTGTGGAGCACCTTCTATAACAGCTGGTCCTATGTGTGTAGTACCTCTATAACAGCTGGTCCTATGTGTGTAGTACCTTCTATAACAGCTGGTCCTATGTGTGTAGGACCTTCTATAACAGCTGGTCCTATGTGTGTAGTACCTTCTATAACAGCTGGTCCTGTGTGTGTAGCACCTTCTATAACAGCTGGTCCTGTGTGTGTAGTACCTTCTATGACAGCTGGCCCTATGTGTGTAGTACCTCTATAACAGCTGGTCCTATGTGTGTAGTACCTTCTATAACAGCTGGTCCTATGTGTGTAGGACCTTCTATAACAGCTGATCCTATGTGTGTAGTACCTTCTATAACAGCTGGTCCTATGTGTGTGGAGCACCTTCTATAACAGCTGGTCCTATGTGTGTAGTACCTCTATAACAGCTGGTCCTATGTGTGTAGTACCTTCTATAACAGCTGGTCCTATGTGTGTGTACCACCTTCTGTTGCTAAATGACAAGCCTTCAAAGATGGACTGGGTTCAAGGTTCAGAGGTCAATATTTCAAAGCAGGAGTGATGAATCCTCTTCAGACTGTCATATGTTACTGTCCAGGTTGAGACCTTTCCAACGATGTCTTTGCTATAGTCCTACGACAACGTTAACATTTTTACACATCATGGAGACCATGTTGCAGGTGATACTTTATTGCCCCCAGAGGGATATCTGCCTTGAGTTCAAATGCTTCACACATAACACTTGACATATTGTTTTATCATACAGCTGACATATACTTACAATAAAAAACATAAACAAAGTGATATGCAGCCAGACTGAAGCACATTATCAGCCACAATCTATTGCTCATCTTTCACAAAAAGTGACAAGAGCAACACACAACCATATGCTTTATATCATGAAGCTATTCCACAACCAGCCTTAAACAACATTATTTAAAGTTTTAATTGAGGTAGGTCCAAATAAGGTCTATAGTTTAGAAATATTTAGTTTACATTGGGGTGCCAGCAGAGGATAAGAGCTACTTGGCATGGAGAATAAAGATCAGACCATATTCTCTGTGCTTGCCTGGAGAGACTGGTTTCTATTCCTCTCCACAACCTTCATGACAGTGACCTGACAACCAGACTTTAAATGAGATGTTTTTAGATATTGTCATGCTTTCTGACATATGAATATGCTCTGTAATGCAGCCTTGTATAACATAAACCCTCTGATTCATCGTGAGTGTCTGCTCTAAATGATAACACACACTTTGAACACGGCCTTCCAGCCAGGTGTTGTCCACATGAACACCAAGGTGTCTATAGGAGCAGAGCTGATTATTGGTTCATCATTTCTGACCTCTGATACTCTCTGACCCATGTCACAACGTCACAACCAACTGCTCAGTTTGTGAAAAAAATGCCAAAACACATGTTGTATAAGTCCACAAACAAAGCTACATCTCTGTCAACAAAAACCTCAGCAACAATCTGCTTAAATGCTTCCTAAAACTCGTCCCTTCTTAATTTTGAAGGCTATATGGCTACAAGCTGTAACCACGGTGATTGATATGAGGATCATCTTCTGAATATAATAATTAATATGTTAGGCCTACCATAAATTGATATTTCAAAAAGTCAGTTATTTGCTCATTTTGTGTTTCTCTGATCTGTGCACCGTCCAATATGACCTGGTTCATATTGTGGAATCTGTTCTGTATGTCTGAATGATAAATGGTGCTAATAAAACGTTGAACTAAAAAAAAGTCATTTATTTAAAACAACTAATAATGCAGTGTGATGTTAAATCAAAGTAAGTCCCACACATACATATGCTCATGTTTTTTCCCTTTAGTCTTTGTTGTTAACATTCATCAACCACAACATTAGAAAATTGCGTTTTTAAATAATGATGCACGTACCACGTCACTTCCGGAGTATTGCGTGGATTTTTTGAAACGTTATTACGGTGCATAACTTACTGGAACAAAGCTGATCATCGTGTTGTTGCTGGTGACTAAACCACTGACTGTATATATGTACATTGAAGCGATACTGGCGTTAAAGACCCGCTGATCGCTGTCTGATTCTGGGAACGAATGCCCGCATTGCATTATGGGATATCGGCTTTGAATGCGTGTCACCGGTAATAAGACCGAAATAATATTATTAAAATAAAGAAATGTATACTATGATAACATCTAAATATATGTTGCTAGATGTAGCGTTATAGTTTTAAATCCAGCTTCCCTGGCCGAAATAGACCGAAATAATAACATTAAAAGAAATACAAATAAACCATGATAAGATCTGGTGAATAAATGTTGATTCAAACAGCAGATATTGGGCTAAAAATACCAAAAATAGCAAAGCTATACAGCTTCTCTGCTGCAGCCCGACCGGCAGAAAGAAACGTGCTGTGATCAGGGAATCCGTGCGTAGACCACAGATGATGCCTGTCATTGTCTTCCATAGGCATCTCATCCGTGGGCCCGTCACGGAATTTTTCACGGCGATTCCGTGAAACTGTCACAGATTTTGAGTTAAGGGGCCGTGTTCATTTCACAGATTCTGTGAGATCAGGTTGGCTTGACACAAAGACTAGACTAAAACTAAAATTAAAACAGGCCGCCAAAAACAACACTACTGTGAGCTACTGTACCTGGTGTGCGTCTTGCTAACTTGATAGAAATAAATGAACAAAGCCAATTTCATCATCAATGACGGTATACATAGACTGTGCACTGTAGAATGTGCTAAATGAAGATTTACGTCATCTATCTGAACAAATTCAGTCTTTTTAATTTAATCTGCATTTGTGTATTGTGGATTCTTAAAGAGAGGCTACAAAACGTTTTGACAGACCTAACTACTAGCTCATCACCAAGGCAGTTATTAGCTGTGGTATAAGCAAGTATTCAGATCCCTTACTTAAGTAAAAGTACTAATACCACACTGTAAAAATACTCTGTTACAAGCAAAAGTCCCGCATTGAAAATGTTAGTAAAGTAAAAGTATGTGAGAATCATCAGGAAAATGTACTTAAAGTATTAAAAGTAAAAGTACTCAAAGCAGAACTCTCCTCCCGTTGTAGAAAGTGTAAAGGACCAACCAGCTGTGTGTTTAATGGTCTGATCCTCTCAGCTGGACTAGTAGCTGTTATATTGTTGGCTAGTTTACTTTAGAATAAAACATCAGATTTATAAACTACATGTGTTCTGTGAGCAGGAATCTTAATGTGTAAAGTAACTAGTAACTAAAGTAACTAGTAACTAAAGCTGGAACAGATGAATGTAGTGGAGTAACTAAAGTAACTAGTAACTAAAGCTGTAACAGATGAATGTAGTGGAGTAACTAAAGTAACTAGTAACTAAAGCTGTCAGATGAATGTAGTGGAGTAACTAAAGTAACTAGTAACTAAAGCTGGAACAGATTAATGTAGTGGAGTAACTAAAGTAACTAGTAACTAAAGCTGGAACAGATGAATGTAGTGGAGTAACTAAAGTAACTAGTAACTAAAGCTGGAACAGATGAATGTAGTGGAGTAACTAAAGTAACTAGTAACTAAAGCTGTAACAGATGAATGTAGTGGAGTAACTAAAGTAACTAGTAACTAAAGCTGGAACAGATGAATGTAGTGGAGTAACTAAAGTAACTAGTAACTAAAGCTGTAATAGATGAATGTAGTGGAGTAAAAAGTACAATACTTCTCTCTGAAATGTAGCGGAGTAGAAGTAGAAAGTGGCATGGAAAGTTCAAGTACCTCAACATTTTGACTTAAGTACAGTACTGGAGTAAATGTACTTAGTTACATTCCATCACTGGTTATTAGTCACTTTGCTTGTTGTAGCTAAAAAGCTAACACCATAAAATCTGCATGCAATGCCAGTAAAACATACAGCATTTGCATGAGAAAAAACAAAACAAAACAGGAATAACATTAGCTTTGTTCCTACCTTCACACAGTTTTTTATGTTCCTCAAATGAAACAACATGAAGCTTCAACCATTTTAAATGAGGCTCACAAAGGTTATAATATGTTTGAGATCAACTTTTATCTCAGCTGCAAACAACCCCTCATCAAGAGCTACAATAATGATAATATTACTAACAACAGGATACACAAGTTGATTTACCTGTCCTGTTAACCATGCATCTTGATTGGACATCCAGCAGAATGAAGAACAGAGCCTCCCAGCCAACCATACCACCCATCACCTTCACCAGCCATTGGTCCTCGGTTTTGTCAAGGTACTGCAGGCCTGTGAATATGGCTGCCACTGTGTGATGTCACCAAAAAAAAACAATCTTTTCAAGACGGTAGCAGAAGTAGAATATGCATTTTTATTAAAGAGTGTACTAAAGCAAGCAACTTTTAGGGCAGTTCATGATGTTAGACGAGAGCTTACCGGCTAACACTTTTATAACCAGGGCATTCAAAGCATGTGACCAGTTGAACAGAAACCTCCTGTCAAAGAAAGAAGGAAAAAAATCAAATGATCAGCTGCTGAAACCAGACTGGCCTCAGTAGGACAGCATTACTGGTTGTTTGTTGCATTGTTGTGTTTAGAAGCAGGGCTTGACAGTAACTTCTTTTGCTCACCAGCCACTGTGGCTAGTGGTTTTCCAAAGTCACTAGCCACTCAGCTTTTTCACTAGCCACCATTTTGTGGGAAATTGTGTTTCATTACTGTGGTGTGCTACAATTTACTTGAAGAACTACATTTACAAACCTTTCAATGTAAATGAGCACACTAAACACCCAAATCAAGACTACATAAAATGAACAAGACTACGGACATCAAATATTAAGCTAAGGTTGTGTGTAAACCTCCAATTTGCAACTGATTAAGACAGACATAAAAAGAGTCCTATTGCATAAGTAATGCAGGGGTGTAGAAGATTAATTGAAAGGGGTTTGGAGCAAAAGCTCACGCGTCAATCAAGCGGAGCAGCTGGCAAGCACCCCTACTGATGAGAAGCGGAGTGCAACAGAGCAAACCTTTTTATAATTAGTCGTAGTGTTGTGCTGCGCACACCCTCTACTTCTTTTACAAACCTCTTGTCAAAATGTTTTTCCCGCCACAGACGCAACCATTTCCTCGGCTAAATCCACCATGTAGGGTGCATGCGCTGAACAGAGCTCTGGGGGATATTTTACAGGATTTTGTGGTTCGGGAGAAGCAGCTGTCTATGTCCACCTGAATGGAGGTCTTAACAGACCCTGACTTGTGGGCTACAGCTGAGTTCTGGACACGGACACGGACACAGACACACACACACACACACACACACACACACACACACACACACACACACACACACACACACACACACACACACACACGGATACCTACTGTGGATGTTGTGGTGCACAGCGCAGCAGAGCCATAATGGGCTGGAGGAACGAAAGGATCATCACCAGGCAGCCTAACACGGGATGGACTCCCTGAAAGTAAGTATAATGTTTATTTATACAGCACGTATCACAGTCAGTCCCAAAGTGCTTCACAAGTCAAATAAATGAACACATTAAAACCCATCGATACCCAATAAAAATCACAATACATCACAAGGGCAAGGAATATAACATAACATAGTAATACAATCAGCAATGGGGCTAGTACATTTTGATTGACAGCTTTTTAAAAGCCTGAACCCGTTTACAGCCGTTCACATTATTCAAATGTGCGCACGCACACAGCTCTTTTGCCTTTTGTCAAGAATGAGTCATTTCTTATTATGCACATGGTCAAAAGTTTTCCATACCTCACACTTTGCTTTCTACAACGGTGCATTAGGGCTACATCAAGGGGAGATTTTTTATTTATTTTGCATTTTGAGAATAAAGTCGAAATGTCGAGAATTAAGTCTATATGGCGAGAATTAAGTTGAAAATACCATTTTGAGAATAAAGTCGACATGTCGAGAAAAAACGTGATATTTCAAGAATCAAGTCGGACTTTTGAGAATAAACCAAACTATTAGTCTTCTACAAAATGCCTTGTGAAGGCCTATATGAACTCATGAAATTATACTTCAGAATCGGTTTTAATAACAAGGAAATTCTTTACAGCCACCAGCCACCATTCACAGATGCACCCCTCCCCCCAATACTCAACAAAGGGACCTCCCATCATCACAGCGTATCAGGTCAGAGAAGAGCTGAGTAGACAAGGAAAGCAGCCGGCCCAGACCGAGTGTGTCCCAGTCTGTTCAAAGCCTGTGCTGTGGAACTGGGGGAGCCTCTGCAGCATGTCTTCAACCTGAGCCTCCGAATGGGGAAGGTACCAACACTGTGGAAGACATATATATCTCATCCCTGTTCCTAAGAAGCCACATCCCAGTGAGCCAAATGACTTTAGGCCAGTCGCTCTAACATCACACATGATGAAGACGACATGAGGCGCGACAGCTACTTCACATCCTCAGACCCTAAGTCAGCCACTCACTCGACCGGCATCAGTTTGCATACCAGGAAAAGGTGGGCGTGGACGATGCCATCATATGCCTACTGCACAGAGCGCAATTTCATCTGGTCAAGGGGAGAAGTGCTGTGAGAATCATGTTCTTTGATTTCTCTAGCGCCTTTAACACCATTCAGCCTGTCAGATTGGGAGACAAGCTTGTGCAGATGGGGGTTGATGCTCACCTGGTATCCTGGATAACAGACTACCTGACAGAGAGACCACAGTTCGTCAGGCTGAAGGACTGTTTCTCTGAGACTGTAATCTGCAGCAACGGTGCGCCTCAGGGGACCATGCTTTCACCGTTCTTGTTCACCCTGTACACTTCTGACTTCAGCTACAACTCTGAGTCATGCCACATGCAGAAGTTTTTGGATGACACTGCAATTGTGGGGTGTATCAGGGATGGACAGGAGGACGAGTACAGGAACCTGGTGGATGACTTTGTGCAATGGTGCAGGTTCAACCATCTGCAGCTGAGCAAACAAAGACCAAGGAGTTGGTGGTGGATTTCAGGAGATCTAAGCCACATATGCCACCAGTCTGCATTGAAGGGGTCAATGTGGAGGTGGTCAGCACATATAAGTACCTGCGGGTACAAATGGACAACAAACTGGACTGGTCAGCCAACACGGATGCGCTGTATCAGAAAGCGCAGAGTCGGCTTTACTTCTTGAGGAGGCTGAGGTCATTCAATGTCTGCAGTAAGATCCTCTGGATGTTCTACCAGTCAGTCATTGCCAGTGTCCTGTTTTATGCTGTGGTGTGCTGGGGAGGCAGCATTAAGAGAGTTGTGGGGCGACAGAACAGGCTGGTAAGGAAAGCTGGCTCTGTTGTTGGCATTGAGCTGGAGTCACTCACAGCAACTGAAGAGAAACGGACCATGAGTAGGATGCTGGCGATCACGGACAATGACCACCACCCACTACACAGCACATTCTTTAAACAGAGGAGCATGTTCAGTGGCTGACTTCTGTCACTGTCATGCTGAACAGACAGGTTGAGGAGGTCCTTTGTCCCCAGGGCCATCCAACTCTTCAATACTACACAAAGGGGGAGGGGAGAAATGGACTTTTCAGCATGAGCCTGTCTCTATTAGCCCCTACCAATATTATATCTCTGTCTGCTGTACACCTGACTGCCTTATAGGCTATATTAGCCCTCCTAAACAATCTGGACTCTGGTCATAACATCTACGTCTTATAACTTATTCCCTGTTATATATTGTTCTTAACGTATATTATTTATTTTCTGTCAAGCAATTCTAATTCTATTAGATTTACATTCATAGTCATAGTTAATATTTAATAATATTGCACTGATCAATCCCTACACTGTTCTCTTTTGCACTACCACCATTGCACACAGTCTACCTTAGCACCTTTAACTCTTTTCATTTCTGTGAGAGATTAAGTATAACTCCTTAATTTTCTGTGAGTGATTTTATATGTATGTGTTTGTTGTCTAAGCTACTGGATGCCTAAAATTTCCCTCGGGATGAATACAGTATCTATCTATCTATCTACAGTGCATTAAAATACCAATTCCTTTGTGTATTCTGGTGACAATGCCCTTCAATGACAGCTTAAGTTAATGTATTGTGTGAACAGTTAACTTGATTGTATGTGGCGTGCAAATGTTCCACCAAAACAAGTTCCTTCCAGAGACTATTTTGCAGCAGGCACTGTAGCTGCATCCAGAATTTAGTGCCGCCCAAGACCATTGTGATTTATTAAAAGAAATGCAACAACCCAGAGCGTTTTTTTCTCCTATCCCAGAATATATCTGTGGAGAGGCCAGACCTTCCTTCGCAGCGCTGTGGAGATACGTCTGGCAATGCGAGACTAATGAGAAGCAGACTGCTTCCAAAGATAATGCCTCAAGAATACACCAGAGGCTAAAAAAAAAAAGAGTCCCACAGCAGTGCTGGTGTACTGACCCCAGACCATTGTTGTTCATATGAGAAGATGAGGATGAAGGCGATGATTGTGGCTGCTACCGTCAGAATCATCACGCCAACGTGGACCTTGGGAAACACAAACAGTGCAACATGACACAAAGAACACATACAGAGCTCAGGAGACGTGCAGGATCAACTGCACCTGAGAGAGGACAGGCTTGGGCTAGGGATCGATACCAATTATTAGTGGTTAATGAAACCGATAACAGAGATTTGGAACCGATATGCATTTACAGTGAAAATTAATATCTTTAAGTCAAAATAAAAAAAATTTGAATGTTCCAAACTACAACACAAAATTGTGTTTAAATGATTTAAGCAATTATTTAATAAATGAGAAACTTTCACCATAATCCCCAGTAACAGATAGTCAGATAGTGTTGTGGGGGGGGGATATGAAGTCATGCATGAACTCTACTGTGATAATTTGGACACATCTACAATGTATCTGAAATGTTTCTCTAATTAATAGCCTCAGTAATAACTAAAGACATGAGCTCAGTTTTGGGTATATTATAATGGGAATTTGGCATCATTTTTTATATCTTGCAGAGTAAAGGTTGTAGAAGAAAATTAATTACTAAACAGTTTTAGTCAACTTATACTAATATTCTCTTTCTTTCTAAGTTCCTGCTGACTTTATAATCTTGATTTTATAATATCATATCTTTGTCTGTTTTTTTCAATTGTTTTTGTTCTTGCATCTTACTGAAAAAGACAACCTGATGAAAAGTGGGATATTTAAAAATAATATTGTATCTATGTATCTTACCACAAACCAGACATCTTTGCCTAACAGTTTCTCTCCTTTGGCCGTTTTTTTCAGATATCGAGCTACCATCATTCCCAGTGATCCGAGGGTCATCCAGGATATCAGCATCAGTGCTCCTGAAACACAATGTAATGTTGGAAATGTAATGTTGGAATGCTGCCCAGTTGCCACCACACACCAAATAGTTTTATAACTTAACATTAATTTTCTTCTCACACAAAACTTCTCTCTGTGAGGTGACTATGGATAGTTTTTTTAATACTTTATTATAATTTTTTACTGCAAGACAAAAGACAAAACATTAAAGCTATAGTGCATAGTTTCTGTCTCTCCCATGACAAATTCTAAGTAATGACAACAACACTGTCGTTGCATCTCAACCCGTTCTCATTCTGAACTTGTAAAATAAGGACGTTTGGACAGTGGCTGTCAGCGTCTGATGCGACGAAAAAGGCGTCTTTCAGCGTGTTTGTGTAACGCACCGGGGAGAGCAGCAGTTAGAGAGGATTTAGAGAGTAAGGACCGTACGCCCACCCAAACAAAGCCAATTAAGACTATCAGCTCCACACAACTCTCTCTGGATTTCTCAGTAGGACTATGTTCAGAAGATTGTGGTGTCCGGCAACTTTCTTGCGCAGAAACTCGAGTGAAGATAATGACCTCTTCTGAAGAGTCCATCATGATTTTTTAATCCTCCATGTCCTCCTTGGCTACTAGCCACTGTGTGGAGGAGGGGAGGGGGGCTTTGCGTGATCACGGAAGGCTTGTATCATGTGGAAGCACCGACAGTGTTGTTGTCATTACTTAGAATTGCTCATGGGGGAGACAGAAACTACGCACTATAGATTTAGCAGACCAACAATAACAAAACAAGCAAAAACAGTGAATACAGGACAGGAGATATTAGTTGTTGTTGAGATGTACTCAAAAAAATGTAGGTTTTTCCTTGATTTTTAGTTTATGAGGATAGTTTTCTTGGCAATAACTACAGCTACGAGGAGCAATTTATTGTTGTTTTGGTCAAGTTGATTGTTGATATGTCTCCTAGTCAAACGGTAACAGACATTCTGGCGAATTGTTGTAGCTGAAAGTTCAATACCATGGTAAATAGAGAGGGGGGGGAGGCAACCTTGCCTTGTCCCCCGCCTGTGCAGTGTGAAGCTTTGTGAGTCTTGTCCATTGGTGATAACAGTGGCTGAAGGTGAGATGTACAGAATCTTGGCCCAGGTAATAAATGATTCCTCGAAGCCAAAACATTGTATTTCGGCACAGAGAAATGTCCAGTTTACTTTGACAAAGGCTGTTTCTGCATATAAGGTGGCTGTGATGGTTGTAATGATGAGTAATGCAATAAATGAAAGAGTCAGCGTGCATTACTGGATGAATGTCTACCTTTGATCAAGGCAGTTTGATCTGGGTGAATTATGCATGGAGTGGCTTTTTCTATTCCATGAATTGATTACTGATGATTGATTGGGTCTTTGTTAGGTTAGGTTACTTATCTTAAAACCCTTACTCACCACTGCTCCTTGTATGCTCGGGTTGGCTGGTCTGCATTGTCCTCTCGTAGACTTACTCATTGGCATATTTTTTATTTATAAAGCTATTCTCGGTCTGCTTCCGTCTTACCTACAGTGCTAGATCCACGAGGAAAAAAACAGGAAGTCATTGTCTTTGTTCCCAGGGCTTATTCCTGTTATCTGTTGCTAAAGTCTGCACTGAACTGGTTAAAAGGGTGTTTAAATATGCTGCTCCCTCTACGTGGAATGATTTGCAAAATTGCCTGAACCTTTGTGAGTTGGTCTCACTAGATGATAACGACATGGAGGCAGGCACATCTGGCTGTAAATGTTTTGGACTGATTGATCTGTTTGATCCCTGAATTAATTGACTTCTGGCGAACGTTGAATATCTTGACATTTTATGATCGTGTAATTTATTATGTGTTTTCATTGTGAATTGTTCTGTTTTATGTCTGGAACTCTTTTAATTGTGCTGCTGCCTGTCTTGGCCAGGACACTCTTGTAAAAGAGATTCTTAATCTCAATGGGCCCTATTTTAACGATCTAAGCTAGACGCGCCTAGCGTGTACGAAATCTAGTTTAACGGCGTAAAAAAGGGTCCGTGTGCCAAGCGCATGGTTCTAAAGGGTTGTACTTAGTGTCTTCATTAATCAGAGGTGTGTTTTGGGCGTAACATGCAATGAACCAATCAGAGATCATCTCCCATTCCCTTTAAAAGCCAGGCACGTTTAGACCTTGGAGCATTACTATTATGATGGAGGATTTGCTGAGCTGGAAGGAGAGATTTTCAGGAGAAGAAACTAATCTGCTCGTGCATGATGAAAGCACACAAGCAGATCATATCATAATACTATTTCATATTGTAATACTTTTATTTTTAATCATTTCCATGTTTGTGTGCTGCTGCGCGTCCCTTTGTGTGTAACAAGCATAGTGTGAGCGCTGTGCATAAGCCTAGGAGCATTTTACTAATTTGCTGTTAAAATAACAATGAAATGCAGCGTTATTAACTTTAGACCAGGTTTTTGTTGGTCAATGGCACGATCACTTCCCGCTGCCTCAAGATAGCAATACGCCCAGAATGCACCTGAACACACCTCCCTGTAAGACCGGCACTCCCATGGGCGCAGAGATGGGCACAGGTGCATTTGCTATTTTAACGACGTGGGCGCTGGATGGGAAACTGACAACTGCGTCAGTCTTAAACTAGAAAAGACAGTTGCGTCGGGCTTTGCACTCTGCTGCGCCGGGTAAGAGATAGGGCCCAATGAGTATATTCCTGGTTAAATAAAGGTAAAATTAAAAATACATTTAAAAAATAAAATAAGGAGGAGTGGAATTGTGGGTGTGTTCATGTTTGCTGGAAATCTTGAGTTGTGTTTTTTTTTTGTTAAAGAGTTAGAATGTACCAGAAGTGTTTATGGATCTCTGCAGGGAAGCCATCCGGTCCTGGTGCTTTCTTATTATGCATAAGATCACCGTATGGGCAGTGCAAAGTTTGTCCTGGGTTATTGTTTGATTAAATTTTGGTTTCTTCTTTGCTAAGCTGTGTGCTCTTAAAACAGCTTTCCCTGTTTCCACAGAATAGTTGGTAATGACTTTGGGGAATCATTTATTTTAGGAAGGACGCCTACTCTTTTTTTAAATTTGTCAAAGTCCAGATCTTTGAGAGATGTGTTAAAGTTCCGTCTGGATGCAAATGCTAAAGGCAAGGCCAGGGGGCGTCAAAATCACAAGGACCTTGACCCTTCACAGCAAATGTTATCACAATCCAGTAGCTGTCAAGGTGTTGGAGTAACCTAGTGACAATCATCTCCATGCTTACATACTGTTGCTAGCAGGACAAAAAAAAGAGTGTCTGGTTTCAGTTAGTGCTACTGTGGACAGCCCTCTGGACAGGATCTCACCATGGGCTTTGACGATACCAGGTTCACTGGCATCTTGGACAACTTCAGGGTTGGAAATGTTTATCCTTTTAGTGCTGATGAAGGTTTCTGTATGGATCCGGATTTGTCCTGCAGAAGAGATGCATAAAACAGACAGCTGAATGTTTATTGCTCAACATTTTAGACACAGGTATGGTACTAATAACGTTCCAAAATGATGTAAAATTGCATATTTATTTATTGAAAAATGTAACTCTAATTTTCCTTGAGGGAGAACCACTAAACCCCCCACCAAATATGTGCACCTAAGTCTTTCACAAACCAAGGGAAAACACTGTAGTTTATGTATTGATTATGTTGTACGCTGTACTAGCTTAGATTTGGGAAAACGGTGACATAAATAAAAATATGTCCGACAGAAGAGTCTTACAATACGCTTGTGTTTCTTTCAGACAAGATGTTGTTGAGATGGTCTAAATCACTTTATTTGGAGGTCCTAAAGGTGGCCCAATAATCACACAACTACAGTAGGTCACAGTTGAACCTGAGTCTGTAAACCTCGACCTACCGCAAATACTCACTAGAGCACCAAATGTGGATTAATCTGCCACTGAAAACATTCCCCAATAAATGCACCATGCCTTCCTGTTTAAGTAACAATTGCTAAAACACTTGAACTTGAATGACATTAACATGTTTTCTACCCCTTTCTGTGTTAATGGGGACGGAGTAAAGGAAGATGCGCAGCGGGGCTTATGCAACGTAATGATACTTTCCTTTTTTTTTCAAAGATTGTTTTGGCCTTTATTTCATAAGACAGCTGAAGACAGCAAGGGGGGGGGGAGGTAGAGAGGGGGGGGAAATGACATGCAACAAAGGGCCACGAGTCGGACTCAAACCCAGGCCACTACGCTAAGGACTGCGCCTACATGGGGCGCACGCTCAACCAGGCAAGCTACCTGGGCACCCTGATGATACTCTTTAAAGAAGAGTATGAAGGAAAAGGATGTTCAGTTTATTTGGCTTTACATATTTTGTTTATAGGCTCCACAAGAGCACACCGATGGCCCAGTCACCTCTGTGATGTACTGTGAATCTCCATTACAAGACTAAGGCTGCGTCTCATTTCTCTATCTTACCCCTACCCCTTACCCCTAGCCCTTCGTTTGCGCGCTCCCGAGAGAGTAAGTGATGTCCCAATACTCATTTTGGTCGAGGGGTAGGGCTAAGGGGAAGGGCTATATACCCCTTGACGCCAAGTAAGGACGCAAGCTTACTTGAACAGCAAGGGCTATCCAGATTCATTGCGCAACAAGGAACATGGCTGCCCCGTCAACCAGAGAGATCCATAAATGTAAGTATTTTCGGCTTAAAGAATTGATTTAAAAATTACGACGGTCTTGTTTTGTGCTCTACACAGTCCTGTACATATATATTTGCAACCATATTTGTAATTGAAACGTTTTTAAAAATCGCTAGCTTGCTATGCTAACGCTAACGCTAAAGTTAATGTTAACGTTAGCTACATTGCTTATTGGCACTACAGTCCCGCATTTCTCTGCCTTGAATGGACTCCATGCATGTCTACAGTGTTAACTAAACTCCATTAGCAGCGAATTTCGTTTGATATCCGTGTATAACACTACCGTCCTGTATCACACAGGGACGCTGGAGGAAACCCAGCAGCTGAGCCACTTTCTGAAAACGAGCAGAAGTTTCTGCGTTCATGTTGTAGCCATTCATTATTGTATTGGTACTGTATTATTGTAAACGTGTGTAATTCATTCCTGTTCATGCACCTGGACATTGTCGTTGGTTATGATACAGGACACTAATGGAGGAAATGGGGTATGGGGAGAGGTTACTGGCCAACAGGCATCAGACTGGGGTCTGGAATTTCAGAATAGCTGTAGTTTTTTGTTTGTTTGTGGTCTTGTGTGTCTTTTTTGAGTTTTATATATTTGAGTGCCTTCTTTATATGTGTGTGACATGTAAGTTAAATAGTTGATAATGGTTCTGTAATATAACATATTTTTATATAATGTTTTTGCCTGTAGTGTTTACTTTATTGGGCAATGAAGACAGCTTTTTGTTAACAAAGAAAGTGTTTCTGAACATCAATGACATTCAAAACAGTGATAACTGAAACAGATATACAACACACCATGCAGTGTGTATACAAATATGTATTGCAAACAGACCTAAGTATGTATGATGATGTAACCAAGTAGCGTCCCATTTCATAGGGGTATGTTTTCACCCCTACCCCTTACCCCTCGTCTTTCTAGGGCCAAGGGCTAGAGCTAAGGGGTAGGGGTAATAGAGAAATGGGATTCAGCCTTAAGCTGACAGCAGTTCTTCTGTTTCTTCAGTTCAAGGCCCAGCATCACTATTAGGAGTGATATTTACTACTGAGTGAATTGAATAGCGATAAAACTATCTCATTACCGATTCAGTAGTACATCACAGAGTGCTTAAAACTCTCTTATTAGATTTAAGATAAATCTCTTACATTAAAAGACTCATGGACTTGCTCACTCTATATGTTTTTCTTAATGAAAAGTTTGAAGGCCCTTGTTCTAGTTGTAACATCATTTTCATCCCTGACACAGATAAATAGCTTCCTCCTCCACCATTACACAATGTCTTTATTACCATTGCTGCTGGGTCCATGGACAAACAGGAGATAGTAGGCATTGCTGAAGCCAGTGGTCCTCTGAAGAGAAATAATGTTCATGGAGGTGAAGGAACAGCTGATCACCCCATTCTGCACTGACACTGTTATACCAGAAACGTTCCCCTGTGGAATCCACACAGTTACATATGCAGTTCACTCATTGTAAGAGCAAAGCCAGAGCATTACATATTTCACAGTCTGGATTTTCACCTTGTCCAGATATAAATCATTGGTATCAGAAGAACTTAAATACCAGAGGAAGAATATTTGGACGTGTTCGTCCTGTTGAATAGGCGTGCTGCACCTGCACCATGCCATTACTGCCAATGCCACAAATATAAATGTCATCGTTTCCCTGCGGAGAAATAGAGTTAAGAATAAAAACCCAGGCTTTCACCAAAAGTGACTTTTTGTTTTTTTTTAAACCACAAGTGACTGGTTTATTCTATTAAAAGAGAAAACCAGTGGCTGCCATGTTTGGTTGGAATAACAATACAGCTGGATATTCTATAAAGCCCAATTAGCGGCTCTTAAGAACAAGTAAACAGAACATAATCATGATTGTTTGTCAGGCAGGGCTAGGAATGAAAAATGTCAACTTTGGAGTGCTGGTTCTTCAATGTGCTCAGTAAATGCTATTGCATTCGATTTTAGGATTGCTTGGGTCCAAATTAGAAATTTTGTTGCCTGAAGTTGGACTACACAGACTACAAGAAAAGTTAATTAGTCAAGCTAATCACATAGAAAGACTAATTGATAGGACAATCCAACATCACCATCCATTGTCCCTTCTGTTTGCAAGGCAAAAACGTGCTGACTCTTGATTTTCAATGGGGCATTTTTGAAAAATATGGGTCTTGGCATTACGACATAGGCCATTTACAGTAGTACAGAGCTCACTGACCATGTTAGGATCATGATATACCTACTTTTAATGTGTTTGCATACGCATGATGGCTTCACTTGTTTATCATGTGTTACTTCAGAGCATTGGTTGTGTGTCCTCAGAATGTGCCGCTATGATGAAATTAGGAACATGAACTGTGGGGGCGGTATTTACCAGGATGTGTGGAAAGGTCTCTGAACAATGCTGAAAATGTATAAGTGTATAGTCCTGTAGTCTGCTTGAAAGTTGCAATGAATAATTGTGCAAAGTCTGAGATTCTCAAGGAACATATTCCGATGTTGGTGATCTGCCTACTCTGCCCTCTGATGGATAAACTTTTTAATCCTCCAGGCATACAGAAAGTACGAAGGCAAGTATGTGATGAATGCTGCCCAAGAGCTGTATTGATACAAAGCAGGAAACATTTCATGGAATCAAGTGTCTTCAAATTACCATATTCTGATCATCTGAGAGTCCAAAAGCGATGTATCCATTAGAAGGACCTTTCATCTCATAGCGGATGGCTTCACCTGACACCATCAGGGCTGACATGAAATAACAGTCAGCATTGGCTGGGTCACAGTTTGAAGGCTGACTGAAACACACCTTGCTGACGCTGCAATTTGCAGAGGAGATACTCTTCTGCTGGACTAAAGACTAAAAGAAAAATGTAATCATGTTAATATAACCAGAGGAACACAACTCAAGCTGGTCCTCATGATTGACAGTATACAATAGGCATTCACTTTGCATCCTGTCAAATCTAGTGTATAGTGTTGACTTTCAAAGACCTGCAATTAATGTTTTCTTTTTTGACCATAACTACGGTCTTTCCCTAACCTTAACCACATTGGAGTGTCCATACACAAATAATCTGGACATTGGACATGAGAACATTTAATTGGATGTAATATGGGCTTTTGCAAAATCATTCAATATCAACGTTCTTCTCTGGTGCTTGGTATATATATATATATATATATATATAGTGTAAAAAAACACTATATATATATATATAGGTATAGTGTATACACAGTAGTGTAAAAAAACACATTGTAAACTGGCAGTTAAATTGGGAACTTTGGGTACTTGACAGTTTTTGATATTTGATTCTATAGACACAGTATATCAGTCTATGGACACCAAAATATATTACAATTCAATACCCAGCCCTGGAAGTAAGGCTAGTACCAAACAAGAAAGAGGGCATTAGTGGCTTTAGGCAATTGATAATCACTCTCAAAAGGAGTACAAAATCTCCTAAAACAATCAAGGATAGCAGTCTATAATAAAAATGAATATCAATTTATCAAAGCCATGTCTAGTAAAAACAGCAGTTTGAAGGCATGATAGCAAGAGCTAAAAGACCAAAGGTTAATGAAGCTAACAGTACATTTCTAGATAATGGTGTAAAGCAGGATGGATTCCCAATGAGGATATGAGGTCAAACTGCACGGGCACAAAATAGTTTGAGGTCTTGGTCACAAAGTTCTTCCAACTCCTCATCATGGCTGCTATATCTGGATGGGGTCCCAGGGCGAAGGGGTGGATAAGTATATAAATATTTAAACAAATAAAACATAATACATGCAATATATTACAACCTACAATGTATGTGAACCCTCCAAAGGGTCTGGGTTTGGCAAGACATCCATGCTTTCGACCCTCTTTAAGGGTTGCTGTGGGACTGGAAAGAGGATCCAGTGACACTGTGCCCAAATCCAACTTAAGAGCAGTCAATCAGTCTCAACTTCTAAACTTTCACTATATAGTATATTCCATCTTTTTTACCCTGTGAAGATTGTAGTATTTTTCAAGTTTTTTTAGCCATATTTGGCTGGTGTCTCCGTCAGCCTACTTTGTGGTTTTTTTCACACCTTGTTCCTAATCATCAGAGGTCTCCCCCCAACAAGAACTTTTTATTTCAAAGGACTCCCTGGTTAAATAAAGAAATAATTACTAACAGGTGGTGTAAATTGCTGTATTGTGGTTGTTGTAGTGGGGAGAGTTGTAGATCCACCAGCAACAAAGGTCAAGGCAGGACTTGTAACATCAACCCAGAATGTGTTGAAATTCTGGACGAAGGATGCGCTGCAGATGTTGAAACACATGGCAATTATGCAAAGTAATGAATCACTTTGGTGACCCACTTGAGCATGGCAATAGAAAAGAACAGAATGGAATAGAACAAAAATAGTTTAATTCAACCTTACTGGAACTGAATGTTTTTTGCGTTTCCTGATGCTAGTGTCCATGTCACCTGAATGGAGGTCTTAGTAGACCCTGAATTGTGGGCTACAGCTGAGTTCTACACACACACACACACACACACACACACACACACACACACACACACACACACACACACACACACACACACACACACACACACACACACACACAGAGAGAGAGAAAGAAAAGGATGTCGTCACATGTTCTTTATAAAGGTTTATCACCTTATTGTGCCTGAAAGCATCCTGTGTTGGCACCAAGCGGCACCAATCCTGGTGCTGAAAAATGAAGCCAACACGGAGGTGCCAAAAACTCACACGTTCCAATTATACGCAGGCTTAAAGTCATGCATAATTAAGGGAATTCCGCTTGGAGCGACAGGTGGGTGCTGTCACAGGAGGCAAGCATAGACTGTAGGCTTCATTCAGCTCACCTCAGCTCCATCATCACTCCATCTCTTTGCCCATTGTTTGGATTAGCGCTTTGGGATTTGATTAGAATGGAAGGGTCGGGCCAGAACAAGTTGATAGAGAAACACTGACAGTTGAAATATCTCAGTATTTCAGTTTACATTGAATGGCACAGGTGTTTGGTGTGCTATGATATGGTACTGTATAAGGTGTTCTATAAAACAAAAAAGTCTGCATCACCAAATGTTAAACAATGAATACTCAGCAGTAAGCGAGACAGTGAGCTGGATTTTTCTCATAGTATAAAGTGTTGGCTGCTGTAGGCCTGCATTTTGTTCACAGTAAAGTCTGTTGAATGGGAGAAAACTCACAGTTTTCTGGCTGCAGGTTAGGAGCTGAGCGTTTGCTGGTACCATGGAGAAGGAGCCCACAGGAGACAGACCCCCCACCTCTCTAGCCTCTAACAGGAAACCAGTGAATGGTGAGGTTGAAGCCTGGAGCGTAACTGGGGGTAAAAAAAAACAGCACACTTACATTAGCGAAACATTTAGTAAATTGCACGTTCATTTATTTACAGTACACTATACACCTTTAGATAAGGGCAGCTTCACATTATTTTAATTATCTATCTTTTATTTTAAATAGATGTTTTTTTGTCAGTTAAATGTAACTGTTATTTCATCACACGTTCTCAGAGCAAGTATTAATTTTACAATGATTTATAAAAGACAATGGCTCTCTATAGATAAAAAGAATTAGAGAAGTGAGACTTTCTTAAAAAAAACTTAGTTCCAATAAAAGAAATATGAACAGTGTGCTTTGTGGATAATCCTACTATAAAGGCTATAAAGGCAGAATTCTCAGCAAGTCTGCGTGGCTGTCTGACTTTGAATGTGGCAACACGCATGTGCAAAAGACTTCCCATGCAGCATGCTGTTGTACAGCCACTGAAGTCAGTTACAAGCCATCTGCAGCGGGCTACTGGGCACTATATGGAAATGAATATAAGGTTTACATGTTTTTTCATTTCGGATCACAACAGCAATTAGAAAAACACGACGGCAAAAATAAAAACACGACGGCAAATAGGAAAACACGACGGCAAATAGGAAAACACGACGGCAAACATGAAAATACGACAGCAAACATGAAAACACGACAGCAAATATGAAAACACGACAGCATTAACTTCTACCGGAAAAGGTAGGGCCTATCTAGCAGAGGACGGAGCCTCCTGATTGGACAGACGGACTGTCTCTCTTTTAACAGGAAGGAGAAGTGAAAAACACGGAAAAGCGCCTACTTTTAACAAAGAGACAGTCTGTCTGTCCTTTCAGGAGGCTCCGTCCTCTACTAGATAGGCCCTACCTTTTCTGGTAGAAGTTAATGCCGTTTTGTTTTCCTATTTGCTGTTGTGTTTTCATATTTGCTGTCATGTTTTCCTATTTGCTGTCGTGTTTTCATATTTGCCGTTGTGTTTTCCTATTTGCTGTCGTGTTTTCATATTTGCTGTCGTGTTTTCCTATTTGCTGTCGTGTTTTGCTGTCGTGTTTTCCTATTTGCTGTCGTGTTTTCATATTTGCCGTTGTGTTTTATGATTTGCTGTTGCGTTTTTCTATTTGCTGTTGTGATTTGCACTTCAGGGCCACCGTATTCAACACCGGGATGTAACAATCTGCAGCTGCTGTCGGAGAAACAACACAGACGGTGCGTTCAATGAAAATGGTAAACTACAGCCTCATGGTGCATTTGAAGTTATTGTAAATGTCCTTTATCATCTGGTGGTTGTTTTTGTTGTTCAACAGCAATTTACTAGTGAAATAAGTTATTGTTATTGTTATACATTATTATTAAATCATTTAATTTTGACCATATGGCCTTAGCAATAAACAAGCTGTTCTTTAATGTCAACGACTGTTGTTTAGTACCTTTTTTTTTCTTTTCGGTTCAGGCACCGTTAATTATGTATGCGATTAATTTCGCTTAATTAATCACAGAGTATGTAATTAATTAGATTACATTTTTTAATCGATTGACAGCCCTAGTTGAGATTAAAACAAAGTACTGCAAATGTGGGATATGAAAATGTCCCTATTGCCCAAAGGCTTGCTGTAACATGTGATGTGTCTCACTAAGATTCCAGCTATGAGTGAAACCATGATCACAGCCTGTCACGTCCAGTATACTCGCCTGTCGCGCGCAAATGTGACGTCATGGGAGCGCCGTAACTGTTTATACTCGCAACACTAGTTGCAGTCTTCTCCTGAACAGAGGTGGCGCTAATGACGAAAGGCTACAGACTTTGCTATTTCTACGGGCTAGAAGAAGAAGAAAAAGGTAAACAAAGGCAGAACTGGCAGCAGCATTGACGTCAAATGTTTTGATTTGATTCAATGACCTACTTTGTCGGATCAAGCCTTTCATTCACCCTAAAAGAACTCAACTTAACGCAGTAAGTTTACAAGAAAGACTTGCAGTCACTCTGAGAGTCCTGGCATCCGGTTGCCCTCGAACTCGTCCATGCTTCCTGTTTCCGCTTTGTCGTGTGCCACTGAAAAAAATAGAGTGGAGTCAACTTAAAATCCTGGGGCGCCAGCGAGAGCTACGTCATTTTTACGTCACATTGGCGCGCGACAGGTCGGCTACGGCGACTGTAAAAAAGTGTTGTGTGTCAGCAGCAACACCTGCTTCTCCCACACAAACTGACTACTGTGGTGTGTTGTTCCAGTCCTAAATCCACCCATAGAAGACATTGAGCCGCATTCTGGCCAACACCTTGGTGAGTTTCACTCCGACATTATGCCATTCGACGAGACATGTGCAACCTTACATGCATATGATGCAGCTCCTGCTGTAATGAGAGATGAAGCAAACCTGACAGAGGTTGCACAGGCGCCTCAAAGCATTACACACACACACACACACACACACACACACACACACACACACACACACACACACACCAATTAAACAGCTAGCCTACAGGGTACCACCAGAACAGAGAGCTAAAATACAAATTCATGTTGAAACCTGTTGAAAGGAGATGTCATTGAAAAAAGCTTCAGTCCATGGGCTGCACCAGTTGTTTTGGTGCACGTGTAAAATGGCACATGGCGTTTCTGCCTAGACTATAGGAAACTCAATGCTGTCACAATCAAAGATTCACACCCTCTTCCCAGAGTTGACGACACGCTGGAAACTCTGTCAGGCTCTGCAGAATGGATATTGGCAAGTTGAGCTTGAGAAGAGACACACCGATCACGTGGCATGGAAAACCTGCCTAGTCGATTTGGAAGTATGTCCTTATTTACAACGCCTCTTTCAGCGAACATCTTCAGCACCTGGAAAAAATCCTCTCTAGATTCTAGTCAAGTGGCCTCAAGTTGAAACCATGAAAATGCTTTTTTTGCCAGAGATCAGATTACATTTTTAGGCCATGTTGTATCCAAGAACGGCATTCAGCCAGCCGAGTGTTCAATCATGGCCTTCTCCAAACTCAGCAACAGAAGTAAGAACATTTCTAGGACTTTGTTTACACTACTGCAAGTTCATCAGGGACTTTGCACATCAGTGTTCTGCTACATGCACTCACTGAGAATAATGCACACTTCCAATGGATTCTTAATGGCAGGATGCATTTATTTACCTAAAACATGCCCTCTCAAGCCCTTCAGTGGCTGCATTCCCTGATTTCATGATAACATTCCACACTGATGCTTCAAGCTCTGCTATCAGTGCTGTGCTATCTCATAGACAGAAAAATCAAGAGAAAGTAATTGCATATGCCAACCATGTTCTAACAAAAAGCAGACAAGAAATTGCCAACCATGTTCTAACAAAAAGCAGACAAGAAATTGCCAACCTACAACAGAGGACTATGAACTATTTTATGCAGCCCTTCGTTAGTATCACAGACCACAAACCTCTCTTGGGTCTCAGGGAAATACCAATAGACAATGACAGGACTAGTCGCCGTGCACGATGGGCTCTTGAACTTGACCCCAAAGAGAAGATAATGTTGTGGGTAGCCTACCGATTGCAAACAGGCTTGGTAGTAAACAACACGCTAACGTGCTGATGGATTCGGTGTTGTGCTTTTAGCTAAGCTGGACCAGAGAATATTCAGTTCAGCAAACTTCAGTTAAAATTGATGGCAAAACAAAGAGTTAGAGAGAACAATGAGGGCAAAACAAATACTGTTTTGCTCTCATTGTTTGATGGAAAGTAACCCCGGTGTGCTGAGTTTGGAAGAAAGAAATAACTAATAGTAAATTAGTGCTGTACATTGGATCTAAACATGTGGATTTCGAAAAGTAATGATACATATTTGGAAAATATTTCATTTTCTCTATGGGGTGAGGAGAGCAGTGCCGCCCAACTATGCAGGGCGCTAACTTTGGCATTGCGCACATCTCAGAATTGCCTGCTGAGCGCTGTAGTAAGTTTCAGTGTCCCACACAAAAAACACAATAACATTGCCAGGGCAAAAGCATTTGACATCATGGAAAGAATTTGAGTTGCAGCTCAAACTAAGGGGAAACCATCGACAAACAAGAGCAGGCCCTGTTTGAGGTTGAGAAGAAGTGATGGAGACCAGTGCTGGTACGGCTGACTGCCAATGTACAATCTCTGGCAGTGAGGAATTTGGCACTTAAAGGGGACACAGAAAGACTCCACTCTCTTTCATGGAAACTTTTTGAAAGAGGTTAAGCTTCTGGCACAATTTGACCCAGTGATGAAAGACCACATCCACAAGGTTGAAAGTCAAGCATCACATTTCAGCTACTTGAGGAAACACATTCAGAATGAGTTGATTGAATGCATAAGTGACAAGATTGTATCAACAATGGCGCAGTAGATAAAGGAATCCAGGTAATTTCCCCTCATTTTAATTTTATACCCCAGATGTCAGCCATAATGAACAGTTGTCACTGTTAATCAGAATTGTGAAAGTCAATGAAGACCCCCGAGTAAAAGAGCACTTCATGACATTCCTGGTGGCAGAGGAGTCCACTGGGTAAAATTTGTCCACTCTAGATTTGAAGGCACTTGAGGATTTACAGATTCCCTCTGATGACTGCAGAGGGCAGTCATATGACAATGGCACGAACATGAGAGGGACAAACAAGGGAGTACAGGCTAGGCTACTGCACAAAAACCCAAGGGCTTTGTTTGTGTCCTGTTGGGTTCATACACTCAATTATCTGGGTTTTAGTTTTGTGTGGTTGATTTAGTGTTCATGTTTATTGTTGTACCATGACCGAGATGCTGGTGGGGAATGATAGCCTTTGGGCAGTTAGAGTATGTTCAATGACAAATACATAGCTTGAAAATCAATAACTAAGTCTCCTGAGTGAATCTTATCTCACAGTTTACCACAATACATTGGAAAATGTCAATGTTTTGTACAGATTCCCTTTGATGACTGCACAATGGTGTGAACTAGGGGTGCACGATATTGAAAAAATGTGATATTGCGATATCGATAATGAATATTGCGACATCGATATTAATTTCGATATTTTTAAAGATATGTAAAATTACCAAAGTTATGGGAAAACGCATCAAAATAGATTTATAACAAATAAAACAAGTTTTCTTACAACACAAGGTTTATTTCAACTGACGGTCATATTGGACTGGTACAACATGAATATATAAATATGGACCATGTCTACAGAACATGTTCTACTGGTTGGACAGTATAAATATATAAATAAGGACCATGTCTACAGAACATGTTCTACTGGTTGGACAGTATAAATATATAAATATGGACCATGTCTACAGAACAGGACATGTTGTACTGGTTGAACAGTATAAATATATAAATAAGGACCATGTCTACAGAACAGGACATGTTGTACTGGTTGGACAGTATAAATATATACATAAGGACCATGTCTACAGAACAGGACATGTTCTACTGGTTGGACAGTATAAAAGATATAAATAAGGACCATGTCTACAGAACAGGACATGTTCTATTGGTTGGACAGTATAAATATATAAATAAGGACCATGTCTACAGAACAGGACATGTTGTACTGGTTGGACAGTATAAATATATAAATAAGGACCATGTCTACAGAACAGGACATGTTCTACTGGTTGGACAGTATAAATATATAAATAAGGACCATGTCTACAGAACAGGACATGTTCTACTGGTTGGTTCTACTAGTGCCTTTTAGTTGGCCGGAACTATATCCTTTTCTCTTGACTGTTTGATTTATTTCTTTTTTTTCTTATATGAAGCAGCACTCGGTCCCCTTATCCGGTATTACCCTTCTAACCAACTGGTTATTGATCACTTTCTAGTTTATTCCTTGTTTGCATTCGTTAATAACTTTGTCTTTATCTATTGTTTCTTTAAATGCTAGGGGACTAAGACAGATTTGTAAGAGGAAAGCCTTATTTTTATTTGCCAAACAACTTGTACAGAGTTTTGTTTTTTTCAAGAAAGTCATTCCACATCTGCTGATGTCAATTTTTGGAAATCTCAATGGGGTAACGATATTTGGTTCTCTCAGGGCTCAGAGAGATCTGCTGGAGTAACCACGCTTAAAAACACTTTCTCAGCTGATGTCTTACACTCAGACTGTGACTTCCTAGGACACTACATATGTCTTATAATTAGAGTTGACAACATTGCTAGCATTGTTATTAATATTTACGGTTACAATAACAAACTTGAGAATGATAAATTACTTGATTCAATAGAGGAAAGAATTACATTTTGGCTCACCAGATACCCAAACTCTCTTCTTTTAATTGGTGGAGACTTTAATATTGCCCTAGATAATGCTATTGACAGGTGGCCCCCTGGGCGGCTCTCCTCCATCAGCACAAACCTTAAAAGACTTATGGGAAGATTTAACATTGTAGATGTATGGAGAGAGACATTTCCTGATGGAAGATCCTTTACTTGGAGCAACAGGTCAGGATCCTGCCAGTCTCGCATAGATTTTTGGCTATTATCCAGTAACATTGAAAAAGAGAAAGTTACAGTAAATATCCATGCCACACCCCTTACTGACCATAGAGCAATTCATATAAACATCCAATTTAGTGCATCTAATACATTCTATAGATCTTGCTACTGGAAATTAAACAATTCCCTGTTAAAACATGAAAAGGTTAAGATGATTAGGTTAATTACTCATTATTACAACCAGGCTAAAAAGGAAAAATCCTACAACACTCCAATGCAAACTGGGATCTGCTTAAGTTCGAGTCAGGACAATTGTTGAGAAAGTATGGAACCTCTATTGCCATAGCTAACAGAGCAGAAGAAGATGAAGTCATAAATACAATGTCCTCATTTTATCAGAGACCACCCGAGGAAGTTTCAGAGGAGGATAGACCTCTTTTACAACTCCAAAATAAATTAGACGAATGATATCGACAAAAAGCGGAGGGAACCTTTGTACAGTCTAGGAAAAGATGGCTGGAGGAGGGGGAGCAAAATTCTGCTTACTTTCTCCGTCTTGAAAGATACCGATCTAAAATCAATTCCATCCATAATTTAAATATTAATGGGGTCGTTACTGATGACGCTAAATTAATTTCAAATTTTTGTTCAAAATTCTATAGCAATCTATACAACTCAAAATATAATAAAGAAGTTACGTCTCATTTTCTTAACTCCATAAATAATGTAAGAAAGATTGATGTGGCAGACAAAGATTATTGCGACACCCTGCTTACATCAGAGGTCACTGATTCGATTGATCGACTTAAAAAAAATAAATCCCCCGGCACTGACGGGTTAACTGCAGAACATTATAAAGCCTTCTCAGAGCATTTGGCCCCAGTTTTACTACAGGTTTTTATAGAGAGTATAGAGAATGATTCCCTTCCTCCTAGCCTCACTCAAGGGCTGGTCACGTTGATTCCCAAGCCTAGACAAGATCCACTCTTTATTGACAGCTGGAGACCCATTTGTCTGCTTAACAATGATTACAAAATGATGGCATCAATATTTGCCAGAAGAATTAAAGAAACTCTTGATACAATTATAGATGAGACACAATCAGGCTTTATGAGAAACAGGCATATCTCTAATAATATTAGACTAGTATTAGATATTCTTGACTACTCTGACTTAATATCTGAAGATAGCTTCATCCTCCTCTTAGACTTCTATAAGGCCTTTAGCAATTAAAACCTTATATGTTAATGGCAATAGCTCTACAAAACTGAAATATGGAACTTCCCCTAGATTTAATCTGGAACGGGGTATTCGTCAGGGATGCCAAATGTCATTTGTTTTTACTTTGTACACAAATTCTCACAACTTATGTATGTAATAGTGCTATACAAGGAATCTCTATTGCGGGTAGGGATATCATCACCAGTCAGCTTGCTGACGATACCACAATCTTTAAAAAAAATGCAAGCCAGATACCCGTTACCATTCAAGTAATTAACCAGTTTTCAGAAGTCTCTGGTTTATGCCTAAATATTAATAAATGTGAGGTGTTGCATTTAAAAGACTGTAATATACAAACTATTTGCAACATTCCGATCAAGAAAGAAGTTACGTACTTGGGTATTATTATCTCTAGAGATCCGAAAATGAGATGTCCGTTAAATTTCTCTCCAATCATTAAACAAACTCAGAACAAACTGACCAGTGGTTGCAAAGGGACTTATCTCTGAAAGGCAGAGTGTTGCTTACCAAGGCTGAAGGGATATCCAGGCTGACATACGCAGCTCTCTCTTTACACTTGGATAGTAACATCTGGAAAGACATTGATAGGATGCTTTTTGACTTCATCTGGAAAAATCTTATCCATTATATCAAAAACAGTGTTGTTATGAATAAATATGAATCTGGTGGGCTACATTTTTTGGACTTCAATACTCTAAATAATACCTTTAAGATTAACTGGGCTAAGCATTTTCTTAAAAACCCCATCTCGATTTGGAATTTTAGTCCCCATTATATATTCTCTGGTTTTGGTGGTCTGGGCTTCATTTTGAATTGTAACTACAATGTAGACAAACTCCCTGTAAAACTGTCCACTTTTCACAAGCAGGTCCTCTTAGCTTGGTCTCTTATTTACAGGCATCATTTCTCACCTCACAGGTATCTAATTTGGAATAACAGATATTTTATATAAGAACAAGTCATTTTATTTTGAGAATTGGGTACGCAATCAGATTCTGCTGGTGGACCAGCTATTTAATGTAGAGGGGCGGCTTTTCTCCTATAGAGAGTTTTTACCAACATATAACATTCCAGTTACGCCGAAAGAATTCGCAATTGTATTTGACGCCATTCCATCAGGCACAATGATGCTTTTTAAATATACTGGCAGACTTCCACCTACTTCTGTCGCCCTTTTATATTTTGTTTATTTTTTTAATTGTTGTATGTTATGTATGTTTTGGCTATTCACATGTGATTTGTACCCTTTATTTGCAATAAAAAAAAAAGAAAAAGGAAAAAAAAAGAAAATAATTCAAGATGGTGGAAAACGCTTCAGGACATCGTATTTATGTATATATCTGATATGTTTGGCATTTAATCTCATATATTGTGTTACTTTTATCGAGAAATAAATACTTTTAAATCCAAAAACATCGTTGTTGTGACTTAACAATACCTCTGAAGTAACTTTTAAGATGTAGTTTAAGGTAGCACCGGAGAATTTCTGTTTACTGTTGCCTAGCAACCAGGGGCAGGCTAGGCACGCCCGGGAGCGCCCACAAGTGAGTGCATGTCGCTCTCTTTCGTAGCTAATGTGACTGGAGGTTACTTTTGGCCTCTAAACTTTCCTTTCAATCTCTGTTATTTCGTCGTCTCCCAGAGCAACACTCATTTTCTTACTTCTGTGTTCTTTCTGCTCCACTCTTCGCTCTCTCTTTAGCTCCTTTCTTTTCTTTCACTTCGTTTTCGAGGCTCCACGCAGCTGATGTTTATACGTGCTCTGGTGTGTGCGTCGAGGCCGTGGTTGAGCCGGCATGTGTGTGTGTGTGTGTGTGTGTGTGTGTGTGTGTGTGTGTGTGTGTGTGGTAGAGCGAGGAAGAAGTGAGAGAGTGACGGTGATTATCTTCAGAGTGAGTAGCGACTCTAGAGTCATAGTGAGAGAAACAAAGTGTCTCCTCTGTTCTTTCTGACCACGGTGGGAAATCTGGAGCAGGAGAAGTTAACCTTCTCCTTGATGTCATGTTGTTGATGGAGAAGGAGAACCAGGAGAAGTTAACCCTCTCCTTGATGTCATGTTGTTGATGGAGAAGGAGAACCAGGAGAAGTTAACCCTCTCCTTGATGTCATGTTGTTGATGGAGAAGGAGAACCAGGAAATGAGTCGGGGGAAATCCAACGCTACCAAGTGATGTGTATTTTTTGAGATGTGCATCAAAGAGTATAGACGTAACAAGAGGGGAAACTCAATGGAACTGCAGCTCCGCCATGTTGGACTGAATGTAACACAACGTTCTGTTGAGTTTCACCTCTTGTTGCTTCTAAACTCTTTGGGTACATGTCGGGCGGGATGCAACGCAAACAAAATATCGCGTAATTATCGCGAGACCTTCGGTATAATATCACGACGTGATATCGCGATAATGATATTGAGTCAATATATTGTGCACCCCTAGTGTGAACACAAGAGGGAAAAACAAGGGAGTTATGGCTAGGCTACTGCAGAAAAACCCAAGGGCTTTGTTTGTGGCTCATACACTCAATCTAGTGGTTGCTGATGCTGCCAAAAGCGCCAGGGGTGAACCTTGCCTAGGGCACCAAATGTGTTAGGATTTGCTGCTTCAATCCAAGAGTAGGCTTGTGAGATGGCTAGAGTAGCAGCGTCTGAAAAAATATATACGGTTTGCAATATTGAATGTCTACACTAGACAAGTATGTGAGCTTTCTGGAAGGCCTACTGTGGAGAGGTGTATACTATTTGTGTTTATTGTTTATCATAAGTGCTCATGTATTTTACATAATACTGTAAACCCAGATTTAGTTGTAATTAAACCTTTTTAGTGGTCACTTCTTATTCTTTCATGTTTTGTTAAAAACCATAGTTGTTTGTAATAATCAGCATAAGTATGCAGTGCACAGATCATGTTAAGCAGAGATAACTGAGGATGTTAAGTTTCTGTATGGGAGGTCATTTAAACTGTTCTGCGCTGAATTGGTGCAAAGGCTCATGGGGAAAAAATATGTTTCGAACAGTTTCTGTCCTAGTTAAAATGTGTAATGTTTTGGGTGTACATTTACAGTCAGGTCCATAAATATTGGGACATCGACACAATTCTAATTTTTTGGCTCTATACACAACCACAATGGAGTTGAAATGAAACGAACAAGATGTGCTTTAACTGCAGACTTTCAGCTTTAATTTGAGGGTATTTACATCCAAATCAGGTGAACGGTGTAGGAATTACAACAGTTTGTATATGTGCCTCCCACTTTTTAAGGGACCAAAAGTAATGGGACAGATTAACAATCATAAATCAAACTTTCACTTTTTAATACTTGGTTGCAAATCATTTGCATTCAATTCCAGCCTGAAGTCTGGAAGGCATAGACATCACCAGACGCTGGGTTTCATCCCTGGTGATGCTCTGCCAGGCCTCTACTGCAACTGTCTTCAGTTCCTGCTTGTTCTTGGGGCATTTTCCCTTCAGTTTTGTCTTCAGCAAGTGAAATGCATGCTCAATCGGATTCATGTCAGGTGATTGACTTGGCCATTGCATAACATTCCACTTCTTTCCCTTAAAAAACTCTTTGGTTGCTTTCGCAGTATGCTTCGGGTCATTGTCCATCTGCACTGTGAAGCACCATCCAATGAGTTCTGAAGCATTTGGCTGAATATGAGCAGATAATATTGCCCGAAACAATTCAGAATTCATCCTGCTGCTTTTGTCAGCAGTCACATCATCAATAAATACAAGAGAACCAGTTCCATTGGCAGCCATACATGCCCACGCCATGACACTACCACCACCATACTTCACTGATGAGGTGGTATGCTTTGGATCATGAGCAGTTCCTTTCCTTCTCCATACTCTTCTCTTCCCATCACTCTGGTACAAGTTGATCTTTGTCTCATCTGTCCATAGGATGTTGTTCCAGAAATGTGAAGGCTTTTTTAGATGTTGTTTGGCAAACTCTAATCTGGCCTTCCTGTTTTTGAGGCTCACCAATGGTTTACATCTTGTAGTGAACCCTCTGTATTCACTCTGGTGAAGTCTTCTCTTGATTGTTGACTTTGACACACATACACCTACCTCCTGGAGAGTGTTCTTGATCTGGCCAACTGTTGTGAAGGGTGTTTTCTTCACCAGGGAAAGTATTCTTCAGTCATCCACCACAGTTGTTTCCCGTGGTCTTCCGGGTCTTTTGGTGTTGCTGAGCTAACCGGTGCGTTCTTTCTTTTTAAGAATGTTCCAAACAGTTGATTTGGCCACACCTAATGTTTTTGCTATCTCTCTGATGGGTTTGTTTAGATTTTTCAGCCTAATGATGGCTTGCTTCACTGATAGTGACAGCTCTTTGGATCTCATATTGAGAGTTGACAGCAACAGATTCCAAATGTAAATAGCACACTTGAAATGAACTCTGGACCTTTTATCTGCTCCTTGTAAATGGGATAATGAGGGAATAACACACACCTGGCCATGGAACAGCTGAGCAGCCAATTGTCCCATTACTTTTGGTCCCTAAGAAAGTGGGAGGCACATATACAAACTGTTGTAATTCCTACACCGTTCACCTGATTTGGATGTAAATACCCTGAAATTAAAGCTGAAAGTCTGCAGTTAAAGCACATCTTGTTCGTTTCATTTCAACTCCATTGTGGTGGTGTATAGAGCCAAAAAGATTAGAATTGTGTCGATGTCCCAATATTTATGGACCTGACTGTATGTTATCTGGGTTTTAGTGTTGTATGGTTGATTTAGTGTTCATGTTTAGCTACATATATTGTTGCACTATGACCAAGACCAGGGTGGGGCCTGATGGGGTCTGGGCAGTGAGAAGGTCTTCAGTGGCCTTTACACAAATTGGAAATCAGTAACTATGTCTCCTGAGTGAATCTAACTAAGCAGTACATTACATTGGACAGCTGCAATTTTGTATGTGTATTGTTTTATAATTTGTTTGGAGTAAATGTATTAAATATTCTTAAAGCTATACTGACATAAAGGAAAATAAATTATATTTAAATTAACAAGTTATTTCTTTAGTAGTGATAAGTAGCCTAATGTTTTATATTTATTATGTGTCTTTGCATGTTTGAAGCTATAGTGCGTAGTCTCCCCCAGGAGGAATTCTAAGCAATGACAACAAAACTGTCGGTGCATCCACATGATACAAGCCCCCCCCCCCCCTCCACACAGTTGCTAGTAGCCAAGGAGGACATGGAGGATTAAAAAAACATGACAGACTCTTCAGAAGAGATCATTATCTTCACTCGAGTTTCTGCGCGGGAACGTCACCGGACGCCACAATCTTCTGAACATAGTCCTACTGAGAAATCCAGAGAGAGTTGTGTGGAGCTGATAGTCTGAATTAGCTTTGTAGCAACTCATTTGGCAATGGCTTGAATGTAGCGGACGTTCATTAATATGTTACGCACTAAAGCTTTAACTTAACATGCTTATTTTAGACAACATGACTCTAGAGAAAAATTATAATTATTTAATTTTACTAATGATTTTTAGTAATGACTACTAATGTAAACTTGATTTGTGTACTGCATCAACATACCGCTCTGTGTTAATACAACTTGACCTGTTAAGTTTCACCTTGTGTAAAAACTTTAGTTTAAGGTTTAAGGGAACGGGTTTCCACACAAATTTTGTTATGAAATGATAAATGAATGTTCTGATTGGTTAATGTAATAAACGTATTATTTATTTTTTTATAAATGAATATTTTAATGTTATTTTTTGTGTGCTTAAGTATGACTTCACAACAAAGAAGAATGAAGAAGAGAGAGAAAGAGCTTAAGGAAGCAGCTAAAAGAACTGCAACTTTGCAGAGCTGGATCAAAACTTCCAGCAGGCCTGCTGCAGGTGCCTTTTATTTCAGAGCAATAGCCAGTCCAAATGTCTGTGCACGTCCCTGTCACCACCCCATTCACTACTGTCGTCTGTTACGTTGGCAGCAGAGCCTGCAGCAGGTGCTTCTGTGACAGTATCAGTTATTATGCTTCCTCTCTCTTCAGGTTCGGCCTACTGTTTTCATGCTTGGCAAAAGAAAAAGGTGTCTCCAACTGTAATGGAGCGTACATTAACTTCTAATCAAGGAGTGCTTGATTCGCCAAACCTGATTTTTTGCAGTCAAATTACTTTTGACTTACTTAATTACATAATTACTTACTTTTTTTTTGTTGTTGTAGTGAGTAAAGAAGATGATTAGGGGAAATGTAGTTGATTAAAAGAATACATATTATTTAGGAAATGTAGTGGAGTAAAAGTAAAGGTTTCCAGAAATATAAATAACAAAGTAAAGTACAGATATGGTAAAATTCTACTTAAGTACAGTAACAAAGTTATGTACTTCGTTGAATTACAACACTGCATTTTAGTTATCCTAAATAGCATATCCGTAATAGCTTTATTCAAAATTACATTCTCACCAGTCGGAGGGTAATTAAAGATATCCACAATAACATTCTTACTAGTAGTAATTGTATTTCAAGATCTCTACAACTATGATTGTACTAGACAAAACTAAAGTTAAGATATCTTTAAATCTGTAAAAAAGTACAAGTGGCCATTTTAACATTTAATAGCTAAACTGAATATTTATTGCAGATATCCATAATTCAAGAACAATATCCATAATAGAAGAACAATTTCAGATACCTACAATCCAATTGTTCCAAAATGGAAAACAAATATCCCAACCCATTCTCACGGCAGTTCGTGAAATGGTCACGTTATTGAATCTATGGACAGGTTTTTTTCGTGGTGGTCAGCACGTTATTTAAACTAATGTATTTCAATGGGAAGCATCTTTTGTGATCACAGCACGACGACGGTAGCGAGTAGTATGAAATGCCGAAGATCCGCGCACGGACGTTGGTTGGGGTGGTGGATGGGTCAAACAACACAGGACTTTCACCCAGGAGACCGGGGATCGTGTCCCGGTGTGTGACGTGTCCTTTCCCCGTTCTTCTTTTCCTAAACCCAACCTCCGTATAGATGCTTCTGATTATGTGCTGACCACCACGAAAAAAACGAGATAAACGTGTCCGTGTACACAAATCAATAGATTCAAAATAACGTGACCATTTCACGAACTGCCGTGAGACCGTGTTGAATATCCACAATACGTTGGTGGGTATCAGCAATTGCATTGTTTCTATACAAAAATCTAGTTGTAGATATCCATATTTGTACCAGTCAAAATGTATTTCAGATATTTTAAATTACATTATGGATGGCCGGAATGGCCGGTTTCCATTTTGGATATCTAAAATTGAAATCATGACTAGTAACAATTGTATTGTAGATATCTGAAATCATAGTTCTTCCTAGTAATAATTCTATTGCAGATATCTAGAACGTTAATTCTCGATAGGAGGAAAAACATTGTGGATATCTGAAATTGAAAGCCCAATGCACATGAATGGCAAAAGTAACGTCATTTGTCCTAGTAAGAATGATGCTGCGAATATCTTAAATGTTCCATTTGACTAGGAATAATATCCAGTCTAGCTATTAAATGTTAAAATGGCTTGCCATACTGGGTTACCTTTCACTGGATCTCCGAGTTTGTAGCTGCTGCGGTCCATCGCAACGGTGAAGGGTGCTGGTTTTGTCTGCGGGCTCTGCCCAGAGTGATGGGGTAGCAGGTCAACACAACTGTCTGTAACTAGACCTGAAGGATAGCCTCGAACCAGAGGAGCAACACACAGCAGCAGCAGCAGCAACACAACACGGTCCATTGCGATGAAATTATCAGTTAACACGTGATTACAGCTGGTGGAAAACAGAGACCATGAGTAGTATGGTGCTTTTATTCAGCTGAGACTATAGGTGGAGTCTGTGTAGGTAAGAATGACTGAGGGGAGGGAGGAAGGGAGGAGGGATGTAAACGGACACTGGGAGGAGGCCACAGGTAGACCGGTTATACCTGTTATGTTCACTGTGTCACGAGTAGTTCCCCGTAAAGTGACACATGAGACGGGATGTTTAGAGGTTTGGAAATCTATCCCTGTGTTTGAGTGTATGTTAATGTGTGTGTTTCGTATGTGTGCGTGAGAGAGAAAGAAGGAAAAAGAGAGAGAGAGAGCTGTGTGAGTCACTGCTGTTGGAAGATGATTCCCAAGATGAGACCACAAATCCACATTTAAAGAGCAGGTATTATGCCTTTCTGTGTTGCAACGCCCTTACCTCATTTCTTATTAACTACACCCAACCGTTACACATTACACAGTAGTATTGTAGCCTCATGATGATAATGTATGTTCCAATGTATGTTCCAAATGTATAATACTATTTATTATATAAAGTGGATATTGTTAAGTGTTCATACAATTAAACTGTCAATATTAAGGAAATTGCCACAGGTTAAATACGTACCCTGGGCCTCTGCGTCAAGGAATAAACCTTAACATATGGGTGTGCGCTCTACCAACGGAGCTAAATGTGGCAGCTAGTGCTGCATGCATTATTGTAACATTAAATATATTGTGTTTAAGATGTTTTGTTTTTGAACTAAAACACTGGAGAGTTGACTCAGTCAGTGTCAGCATGGAATGAGACACAGTCAGCAGAACAGAAGACAGATTCAATGTGTGTGGTTTTTACCAGCGAGATAACAAAACTCATTAACACTAAATCAAACATGAACATAAACTGCATTAATGACAATGAAAAACAATTTTTAAGTAAATCAGCTTACAAGATGCACACAGCATAGTTAGGGGAAAGAAGCAGGAACAATGGGAGGAAGGCTGTAAATAGAGCCTCTAATTAAGTGGATTGATTGCACCTGAAGGGTGTGGTTCATTCCCATGCATCCCATGCTTATAACTTAGCACAAAAAGTAAGGAAATTTGTGTTTTGTAGATTATTTCTCTGTGGTAACAATGCTTTTTGGCAATAAATCTTATACCGTTGGAAAGCCTGTTTAGTTCCCTTTCTAATGGTGCCCCATTTGTAAGGAACATGCATTTGTGGGACAAGCGGCAGCGCTGAGTATGTGGGTTATGCCCATGAAAAATTTGCCAAATCTTCTCTGCCAATGCCAAACAGCTTATTCTGCCATTGACTCGTTTGGTGTTTGGTGGATTGGATGATTGAAGTTTGAATAAACAAGACATATTGGCAATTTAATAATTCATTCATTTCACAAACAGGAGCCTCAGTAGCGTGTGGAAGAACCATACACAGCCACAACAGCCTGGCACCTCCTCCTCATGCTGGTCACCAGCCTGGTCACACACTGCTGTGGGATGGCATCCCATTCACCAACGTGGTTGTGTTGGTCACTCTGGCACGAACAGCTCGTCCAAGCTGATCCCACAAGTGTTCATTGAGGTCAGGACTGCTGGCAGGCCATTCCATCCTCTCCACTCCCACATTCTGGAGGTAGTCTCTGATAAACCCCGCCCTGTGGGGCCGAGCGTTGTCATCTTGGAGGATAGAGTTCAGTCCCAGACTGTGGAGATTTGGGATTGCCACTGGTTGCAGAATCTCATCTCTATATCTCTCTGCATTGAGATTGCCTCCAATGATGACAAGCCTCTTTTTCCAGTGAGGAAGATGCCGCCTCACACCATCACACTGCCTCCACCAAAAGGTGTTACTCTATCGGTGCAGCAATCAGCATAGCGTTCTCTGCGTCTCTTCTCCACACTTTGACCCTATGATCCAACTGCCGTAGGCAGAATCTGGACTCATCACTGAACATAACGTTCCTCCACATGTTCAGGTTCCAGTGCACATGTTGCCGACACCAGCGCAAACGGGCCTGACGGTGAAGGGCAATGGCAGAGAAGATTGGCAAATTTTTCATGGGCACAACCCACATACTCAGCACTGCTGCTCATCCCACAAATGCATGTTCCTTACAAAGAACTAAACAGGCTTTCCAACGTACAAGTACAAGACATGTACTGTAACAGAATATTATTGCAGTGTAGTATTAGTACTTTTATTTAAGTAAAGGATGTGAATACTTCTTCTACCACTGTTCACCACTAGTGTTTCGGTGCTGGTCTCAGTCAGTTTGGATGAATTTTCATCACATGGTTGTGCATGGCAGTAAACAAACCTACGCATAGCTGAAAAGCTGTACAATTTTATACATTTAAACAGCTCCTTGATGGTTGATTGTTAAAACCTTTTTGAAATCAGACATGTTTTATGTGAGGTTTTGTGCATGGATGTTTTAAGAGAACTGGTTACAGCATTCGGCACGAAGCACCGTTCATTCCAATGAAAGTTGCTCAAAAGTGCATGAAACAGTCATGGAGCTCGAAAAATACCCGGATCTTCCGCATTGACTGGCCCATGACATCCCGATGGACATGCGCACTAGTGACAGCTTGTTTGAGTTGTTGTAGCAACATTGCTCGTTTATGAGCTTCTCTGCAGCGGAAACGATTTTAAGCGGAGAACTTGTCATTCATTGTCTTAAATATTGACTAACGTTAAACATTGTGTTTTCATCGTTTAATGCTTATCATATAAAAGATGGATGTATTAAGAGAACCAAGGGGATGTAATCATTATGTTGTGCTACTAACTAGCTACTAACGTTAGTGGTAGCCCTGGTAGTTTGTGAACAGAGACGTTAATAACGTTACAGGCTTTACAGCATACACCCCTCAAAAGTATTATAAGATATTACACATGATGAATTGCAGCCACATAGCCATTATTACAGCTACATGAATTTAGGAGAACCGTATGAGCCTGCAGTGCAGGGCGGCTCTGCCGGGCGCAGTCCCGCAGGTTGGCTTGCATTCATTGATTATGTCATGCTACTAGCTAGCGCTACCGTTAGCTACTAGCCGATGACCCCATGAGGTCTTTAATAACATAACATCTACGTTACAGGCTTTACAGCATACAGAGCTCGGATGTATCATAAGATAATAATGTTACACATGATGAACTACAGCCATTATATCATATCCTTTTACAGCTACAGGAACTCAGGAGAACCGTCATATGAGCCTGCAGTGCAGGGTGACATGGGCGCAGTCCCGTAGGTCGGCTCGCGTTCATTATGTGTGTTCATCATGCCTAGTTAAATAATTCTGGATTCGGCTATTAGTGCATGTTAAAATCTTTAAAATATGACGGTTTAAACAAGGACCCTTTAAGTGTTCGGACTGGTAAGCTGATATACCCCCCTAAAAATTATCCACTGAAATATAATAGTTTCTTTCGCTATGTAAAGTCTATGGGAAAAGTGTTTCTGGGCTAAGCCCATGGTTGCTTTAAGACATGGCGCTGTTCCTGGGGGCTTGGTTTTTTTTGCCTACTTTGGAGCTTTTTACATAATGGCAGCGTGGTCTAACGAGACGCATTCAGGGACCGACCGAATTTTGAGAATCCAATGAACAATTCGTTTTTTCCAGCTTCTTTCTAGGGTAAGTGGTTTTTCTTTGGCAATCTTTCTAAACAAAACATGCTTTTTCTATTTTGGTTTAATGAATTGAGTGAGTAAGTGAGCGAATGAGTGGGTGTTTGTTTCCGTGTGTGTGTTGAAATTTATTTACAAATAATAAAAATATGATCAGTTTACTGGCTGTGCCTGTATGATGATGATGATGATGAGTCAGTTACCGTGATTTTTTTTGGAGCATTAAACACTTTTACTACCTTTTTTGAATCAATTTATGCTGGAAATATCTTTATCTAAAGGGAAACATAGGGGACAATTAAAAATAAATAAAAACATAATGGAATCGTTTGCAGTAAGTCTCTCAGGCATTCTGTATTGCTTTCAACTATTTATTCTCCCATAGATCGACTTTTCTAATTATATCTGAGTCAGCACACATGTAGCCTAGCATCATTTACTCCTCCCTCTTTTGCGTCATTTCTGCTCATGTTCAAAACTTTGTGCACATTCAAAATATATCTGTGTTCTCTGAGATTTGGAGGAGTCGTGATATTCTGAGAAAAATAAAGTGATAATAGGCTATTACAAGAATAAAGTCACTATATTTCAGAATATAATGTACCTGCACCATATTCTGCTGTGCATTATGTAATTGCTCTGCTGATACGGTAGATCTCAGATCTCCTGACAGACTCAGAGCCCCGTTTGGGTCTCTGGTCTCTGGATGAGACAAAGTTTAGGGAAGTGTCTGAACGCTGCTCTACATCGGGGGTGGGAAACCTAAACTACAGCAGAAATACACAGAGCACAAACGGGACACATCTGCTGCAGCATGTCGACAGCAGAGCACGTCTTTTATAAACCTGAAGCTGCACAGACCACGGAAGTATGTATTTTTACAGCGAGAGAGGACACTAAGTGACACACAGGTCTGCTCCAGAGCTCCGTGTGTTTTTGTCTTTTTCTTCACACTAAATCATTAGTATTGCACTTCTAAACTTTGTCTTGATGGCATCAATGTATTAGACTGATTTGGCTATGATTCCTCTGAAAATTTCACCTTTCACAACTTTCCTCACTTAGAGACGGTTGCTAGGTGATAGCAACAAATACGTCATACTGGTCAGACCCCGCACGTTTTTATTCTATTATACTTGTTTTTGTAAAAAAAAAAAAAGAAAAAAAAAAAAGACAGAGAGAGAGAGAGGGAGAGAGAAGGAGAGAGAGAGAGAGAGGGAGAGAGAGAGAGAGAGAGAGAGAGAGAGAGAGAGAGAGAGAGAGAGAGAGAGAGAGAGAGAGAGAGAGAGAGAGAGAGAGAGAGAGAGAGAGAGAGAGAGAGAGAGAGAGAGAGAGAGAGAGAGAGAGAGAGAGAGAGAGAGAGAAGGAGAGAGAGAGAGACAGAGAGAGAGAGAGAGAGAGAGAGAGAGAGAGAGAGAGAGAGAGAGAGACAGAGAGAGAGGGAGAGAGAGAGAGAGAGAGACAGAGAGAGAGGGAGAGAGAGAGAGAGGGAAAGAGATCAGGGGCTATTCATAAAACATTCGGGGCTGTAGCCGGGGACGCCCAGGCCTAACGACGCCTCTGGGGGATAAACTACGCATTGTAGCTTTAATATTTGCATCTAATGACCAGTTTTGGTGGAACATGTGTACATTGAAGGGTTGTTTTAGTGGTGCAACAGAAAACTCAGATTGGACAGATAGTCTAGCTGGCTGTCTGGATTTACCCTGCAGAGAAAAGCGTAAGATAACGGGACATCCGAAATCGGACATTCGAAAACAGTGACATCAGGCAGAATTTCCGGCAGAACGAGAGCAATCCTAGAAGTGGAACGTCGTGGACTATCAAAGGATAGACTTAGACATTTGATTTTGCAGGAAAAACACGCCACGCCACTGGTTATTAAATGATTGAACTCGCGATGTGATTCGCCTTGGGCGTACGGACAAGTGGCTGTCGGGTACAGTCATCATTTAGTCATTTTGACTTGATGAAGGTCTAGGCAAGATCAAAACACTGTTGTTACTAGTGGTAAATAAAACATGTCGGAACTTGTTTGTCCTAGTTTATAAGTTTGAAATATCCAAACCATGTTAATTGGACTTGAGGTTACAGTAGATATGCTTATGCTGTGGGTAAAATCACCTTTACCGGATTATTGATTATAGTAAGAGACACCTGTGCTTTGCTATTTTTTATTTTTTATTTATTACATGAAATAAAATGTTGAATATGTTCAGTTCCATAGTTCATTTTTAACAGCATGTTTAGACAAGTGCTTCCTCTCTTGAGAGGCTCAACTTTCAGGCATCAAAAGTCTTGTAATTCATATTGTAATTCAAGTCATCTGAGAGAAAACTAGACTTCTGCACCTCCTCTTGGCTCTGTATTCAGGCTTCAGATAATCTAGTCAGAGTGTAGCCAATCACAGGTAATTTCAGAGAGAGAGAAAGTGTTCTTATTGGCTGTTCTGCGCATGCATTGCCCTTACGACAAAGAGGTGAGAAGGAGAGCTGCAGGAAGAGGTCTCACTCTATTTCACATTCTGGCGTTTTTTTGCATTCTACCCGCAGGAGCTTTAACCAGCCATGAAGTAGTTTGTACATTTTTATTTCAATCACCTACTACACCAGACAATCTGAGTGTGACTCCATGTTCAGTAAAAGATGTACACTAATGAGCCTCCATGACACATGTTTGAGAACCACTCAACAGAACTGTAAGGTTCTAACCACTGAAACCACTCTGATAATACCCTGGCCAGATTTATAGAGGTGCTCGGCACACTGTTCTTTAGCATTTACATTTTAAGCATGCATCTAACGTTGCAACCCAGAGTTACATAGAGGCTAAGTGACCTGAATAAATAAGTGGAAAAATTTAACAAATGCACATGCTTCCACACTTCCAGATCTCAACTCAGCTGAGCACCTATGGGACATCATGGAGCAATGTGTTAGACAGCACTTTCCACCACCATCACCTTTGGGAAAACCTTTTGGAAGGTTGTTCATCACTCATGTAGAATTCCACGCACTTGGAGAATCTATGACAAGGAGCTCTGAAGCAGTTCTGGCTCGTGGTGGAACAACGCTTAACGTAATATTGCTTTTTGCTTTCATTCGTCACCCATGTTTATGTTCTGAGGCTTTAGAGAAAGCCGTTTGAATCTTAAATACATATCCACAATACAGTATAAAATGACAATTTCCTCTACTAGTTTACTGGTTGGATGCCAACTAGAGGAAATTGTCGCTTGATATCATGGATATTTATTGTTATTGCTCAAACGGCTTTCCATACTGCTAAGCATATTTGGCATCATAGAACAAAAATGTTGTCTCAACTTTGGTGATATATGTACAGCTAACACGTTTTCAAAATTGGTACAGGAGGGCTTTCCTGGTGGCCTAGTGGTTAAGATGACCTACTGGATGGTGGTAATAGCCATGTGGCATAACCATGTACAGTAGAAGAACCATGTAGCAGGTTTAATTCTGGACAGGTACCTTTGCGGCGTGTCATACCCCTCATACCCCCTCTCTCCTATCAATGCAATCAATGTCAAAAAAACATAATGGTACCACGATGGAAACAAGCCTTCAATTTGATTGTGTTTTTATCCTCTGTGATTTTTAACGTTGGCTTTTGATTCTGCTTATTGATTCCAGTTCTTGTTGATTTTAGGTTCTGATTCTTAGCGTATTAAGACGCAAAGAAGTCCATGAACGTTGGGGCAATACGTCAGAGGGTAAGGTCAGCAGGAGACTGAGTTCTCATAGATGAATTTCCCACGTTTTCCAGGAATGTTTCAGCACTCCTCTAACCCTGAGATTATACACTTTTTAATCCTCTGGGTACACACAAATTATGCAGAGTAGTTAAGCACATTAATTACTGTTATAGTAAAAGGAGGCAAAGTCGGTCTAGAATTTCTTTCAGGAATTAATAAGCACAAGTGAAAATGCTGTTTATTCAGGAATCCTTGAATTCTTATGAATGTGTTAATTTCAGATGCATAAGTGGTGTTTGATACCCAACTCTACACCCTGCGCTCAGGGAAACATGGTGCATAGTTATGCAGTAGGAAATGACAAATAGCATATGATTGATTGTCAGTGAGCTTTTCATACACTTTGCAGCTCGTTTAGGATTTAGAGTAGGCATTGTGTTGGTGTAGGCTGGTGGAGGTCACTCTTGATGGTGCTGTTAAGGTTGTTGGGGTCAAAGGTCATATAGAACCTCCAGGATGGTAGCCATGGATGAGGCTTGGCACTCACAGCTGAAAAGGCAGTGCTGGCCATTCTCATTGGTCAGCTCAGGAAGACCCTTCCAAAGTGACCTAGAGGAAGACAGTGGAGAGCAAAGTGGCCATTTATCACAAACATGGTTGAAACAGATTCATTAATGGGAATCAATACTTTTCATTGATTTTCTACCTTTGTGGGTCCTACCAGTGGTTCTTCATGATACACTAAGTTAAACATGCTACTGCCAGGTTAGAAGATCAGTCACAGCAATAACATGTTGATTGTGAATACCTCTCCAAGTGCACAGCGTGACGAGACAAAATGTTTTTCACCAGGTTAACAGTTTCGTCATACGTCTGCTTTCCCATTTTCTTGGCAAAGTACAGTTTGGCTCGCAGGAAGTAGCCGACGGGCCACAACCATTCCTGGAAGAGGGAAAAAGGTGTCAGTGCTACTAAATGGCAGCTTGACTTACTGCTGTTGTGGAGGGGGTTACTGTACACTTGCTTACTGGCCCTTGATGATAGTTGAAGCCCTTGGCTCGGTTGAAGTTATCATTATCCAGGTTATTGTCATAGACTCCACAGTACACCATGTCACTGCAGAAAAACAAGGTAGAAGGAGAACATCACCTGTCTTAGATCAATCGCCTACAATCGCATCTGATATTGAAGCACACAGCATGTTCTTTGACAATGATCTTGCTCTTAAACACGGATTTTGAACATGAGCAGGAAGTGTTAACGCAAATGCAAATTCGTTTTAACACCACTCATGTTTTTGACACATTAACACAGGTTCTGTAGGATGACTGGACTGGATTCTCTGACGATGGGTGTTTTTGCACCTTCAGCTCAGAGGATTGTCCGTCTCATGTGACAGACAGTAAAGTTTTTCTTATTTTATCTTATCTTATCTTTCTGACGGAAAAGACTTTGCCTTTCTTGTTTTCCCATCACACAAACCTTTGTAAGTACACCTTTTAAAACCTGAACTACTAGATAGAGCGCGGACTCGCAGGAGTCAACAAGAGGCTGGAGCTGCAACTAACTCAGGGTCCAAGGTCTTCATCCCCAAGGGCCCCAGCAGCTTCTTCTCAGCCACAGCCAGAGCCTCCCAGGCTTTTTCCACAGTAAACAGCTCAGGAGCCTGCAACAAGCACACAAACCCACACACACACACACACACACACACACACACACACACACACACACACACACACACACACACAAATCATGTATATACTCATAATATAACATTACACAAACAAAACTGAATATTTTTATTGACGTATAATTATAAAATATTTATATTTATTCATGAAAAATATGACATATTTATATAAATGTAATATGATATATTTATTATTACTGTAACTTCAAATAATGTTGACTGGATTAACTAGACTTTATTACTATACTATACTTTATTATTGTTTTTGGCACAGGTACAGTATATGCATTGGAAACTACATTTGGAATCAAAGGTGTAACATTTAATAATAAGTCTCATGGTATTAATGTATCATTTGCTCCCAAATCTGCTTATCTAATCCAAATTCTTTTGAAGCCATTATCACATTCATTAACATTCAACATATATATATATATATATATATATATATATATATATATATATATATGTATATATACATATATATATGTATATAAAATAAGTTTAAAATGAGAAACTCTTCACAACTCTTAGACCCAAGTTGAAAATGAGATGGGCGGCATAGGATGTGAAATGTTGATTAATGTTCCCACTGAAATAACATCCTACTGACTTTTGCATACCTCATTTTTCATCCTGATTCAGAACTATTGTTCTGATTTATTACCTTACATTTTTGATGAGCAGAAAAAGAATAACTTAGACAAAAATGTCTCTGTGCAGGAAAAGCCCTGCCTAGAACATGATCCAAAATGGAAGTGGATAATGATACTTAATACTTGGATGGAACCTTAATGAATGTTAATTTATTATTATTATTATTATTATTATTATTATTAATAAACCTTAACAAAAAGTAAAACATTTTTTATTGTTACCTAAATGTACACTCTGGCACAGTGACTGTAGCTACTTACCACCATCATGGCAATGAGGAAGTTAGACCGGAGCTGGTAGTCACACCAGGGGCTGGAAGCCCCTAAACTGTCCTTGTAGATGCCTCTTTTGTGGACCAGCTCGGGTTGTTTCTCCTCAGGGTCCTGGGGATCACGGGAAATGTAGAACTTCTTCTCAAAGTTCTCTTGGATCTTAAGATCCCACTCCACATACGACACAGAATATGTCTGTCCTGAAATTAAACATTTAGGATGAACAAGGCGTGGTTTAAAGATGGTTGTAGAGACTGTAAAATCCCTTCATCTGTAAAGTTAAATTGCCACAAACACTAGTAGGAAGAAAGGCTGTAAACTGGAGATGCTTCCTTCAACTGCTTACTTACTGCGATGTGATTTAGTGTCATTACCAATAGTTTAAGCAGGAGGGGATCATTTGAAGCTTCTTTCAACCACTGAAAGTCTATTTAGAACTGCTATGGTAAATACTACAAAAACTATAGCCATGTGGAGTGCATGTGATATGTGACTGTACCTTCTCTGGGAATGTTGACTGCTGCATAGGGGAAGTGCCCATCATTGTGGAGCTTCACAATCCAGCGTACAGTAGATTTACAGAGGCCCACTATCTCCACTGCAGAGCCATCCCTGGATCACACACACACATACACACACACACACACACACACACACACACACACACACACACACACACACACACACACACACACACACACACACACACATACATACACACACACACAACCAGGAATACAAAGAGT